>NW_005843205.1:79788-98748 GCF_000455745.1 Alligator sinensis
CACAGCTTTGCTTCTTTCTTGTTTTCTCTAGTGTCATCTAATCTTCTCAATATATAAGGGCCACCCTTTTCCTCCAAGTTCCTCTCTTTGTTTGGTTCACATTACTTTCCTGTAATATTTTTACTGATACAGTAGCCATCTCAGCAATGCCTTTCTTTCCCTTTAGTTCTTCCCTCTTGGTTTGACATCCTTCATAGCTCTCATCTCTATGTTTTTTTTCTACCATCTCTCCTTAGGTTATTTCATCTTCTTCCATGGCTTCTGTTACCTGTGCCCTAAAAGAAGGAAAAGTGTTGTTTCCTCAGAAGAAGTGGTTTCTGGTTTGGACAGCTAATACATCTATGTTCTCCCAAAGATGATCGAATAAGCATATGAAAAGTAAACAACCTCAGAAGATGTCTGAAAGTTAATTTTGTCACTCTGTATTCAGCTGCAGTTTATTTTTTGGCAATATGTTTGTTTTGACCCTTTATATATTTTAGAAATGTTTGATCTCTGAAAGCATTAATTTTGAATTAATGACTTCCCTTAAGCCTGGAATTTGCTAGGTTTGCACTAAAAGTTTTCTTTTAATTGAGCCATCAACATCCATTGTTTCAGAAAACCGGTGTTAATGATTTTTATTATGGAGTCTTTAATATAATGCATACTAATATCTTTATTAAATGCATGTTTTATGGGAAATGGGAATTACATTTTACTTTATGCATTTCAAATATTTACTGCAATGACACTCGCATTATTAAAACAGTCTGGCCAAAATGGAGTCTTTATTTTAAGCCAGCAAGAGCACTTTCCAATGACTAATGAGATATTTCACTAGATAATATACTAGTTCTTGGTTGTAGAAAGATATGTTGGTTTAATTTCAGAACATGATCTGAATAGGCTGAAGAACACAGAAGCTCATCCTCCATTCATCTAAAGCAACATGGCATTAATAGGTCACACCGTTTAGTAAGCCATTTGTTCATATTTCTAAAATGTAACGTTGATGGTGATTCACAGCCTGCCTTGTCCTTCAAAGGGCTTGGGCAAGCAATTCATTAGTCAAGAGCTATTTGGGTAATTGTCCAACTTGATCAAATTTCCCAAAGTGATTTTGACCCTACATAATTTCTTCAATTAAAAATTATTAGCTTTCAGATAACATCAATTCTGCACTGCAGTTTACAACTGGCCATAAAACAAAAGGAAATAAAACAGTTTTCAAGCATATGACCCACAGCATCTTGATACTGCGGCAGCCATTCAGAAAGTGGACCCATGTAGATGATGAAAGCTTTCTAAGCAATGTTTTTAGTGTTCTCCAGATCAACACTATTCCAAAACATGTAATTTTCATTTATTCATTTTTAGCCAATGCTTCTAATCGATACATAAACACAGGCTTTCTCACTTAGCACAGGAACCACTCAGCAGCTTCTACATTCTAAAATTACTCATCATAAAAATGAGCCTGAGACTGTATACAGGATTTAGCTGACAGGATATATTTAATGAGTGAAACCAATGGTCAAAATGGGAGTACTTGCAACTAATAAGTGCGACAGAGCCTCAGATAGAAACTATTATCTGGAAATGATTTTTGATGAATTTTACAGGTGGCTTGTCTATTGACAGTGAGTTTGCTCAAGAGCAGCTTGACCATCTTGATGAATAGAAACTGAAACCCCCCTATGAGTTATCAAGACATACATTGTACAAACTGTATGTAATGAGTTAAGTGGCTATTGCATAGCCCATCATTTTAAACCAAAATGAGCATTATAGGAATGGTAAAAACTGCAGGGCAGTGCTATATTATGTTGAGTAGTATTGATATTCGTTTGCTACACAAGTCTTGCAATCAAATTAATTTAGTCTGTAATCATGGGACAGCAAAGGCAAGTAACTATTAATTAACAAAATGATTTACATTAGGGCTGTGTGAAACAGCACTGTTTTGTTTGGACTTCCATTTCACCATTTTGAAGGGACGGTGTTTCGTTTCATAATTTTGTTTCATTTTGAAACAATGTTCTGTTTTGTTTTGTCAAAACTTGCACTGTTTTGACGCATTTTTACATTTTGCACTAGGTTATAATGGGGAATCATGAAAATGCCTATAACTTTGCCATTTCTTGCCTGATTCAGATGGTAAATGCAAAGATGGTAGCCCCTTCTGAGGGCATGATGCCTGCCAAGTTTCAAGGAGATAGGTACAGGAGTTTTTGTGAAACTGTGTCTCAAAAAGTTGAAAGCAAAATGCATATCACTTGCCAGCAGTGGCAGCCTGCTGTCATCCCGTGTACAGATCTGGGGGCCCACACCCCTGGGAGGAGTCTGGCACAGCCCTCCTAGAGGTGCAGGCCCCCGGATCTGCACATGGGATGCCAGTAGGCTGCCGCTGCTGCCTGGGACCAGTGCCAGGTGCAGCCGGCACCCAGCACTAGGAAGATTGCTGCTACTGCTGGCCCCATGCAACAGTGGCAGCCTCCTGTTATCCTGCACACAGATCTGGGGGCCAGCACCTCCAGAAGAGCTGTGGGCTATGCCAGATTCCTCCTGGGGGTGTGGGCCCCTGGATCTGTGTGTGGGATGACAGGAAGCTGCCGCTGCTACCTGCCAGCAGCCGCTGGGCTGTGTCACGCCAGGGGGTTCGGGGCATGATGCAGCCCAGTGGCTGCAGGCAGGCAGCATCAGCCACTCATGGGGCTGCAGCAGGAGTGGCACCAGGCTCTTCTCAGCACTTGGTGGCAACACTGGGAGGGCAGGTTGAGCTCTGTTGGACTGGCAGAGCCACTCAGAGCATAGCCCTGGCTCTCCCCACCTCCCACTGCTGGGCTGCACTCCGAGTGGCTCTGCCAGTCCCGCAGAGCTGAGCCTGGCAGCAGGAGGCAGCAGAGAGTCACTGTCCAGGGCTGCACTCAGAGCCAGGGCTGTGCTCAGAGTGGGTCTGCCACTGGCTCTCCTGCTGCCTCCCACCACTGGGTTGAGCTCCATGGGGCTGGGGGGCCTGGGTTGAGCTCCATGGGGCTGGCGGAGCCACTGAGAGCACAGCCCTGGCTCTCCTCCACCTCCTGCCACCGGGTTGCTTTGAAACTGGAAATGTTAAAAAACTTCTTAAACGTTTTGAATGCCATCATTTTGTTTTGAATCTATTTCGAACCCTTTTGTTTCATTTTGATTTCGCTGTTTTGAGCTCGAAATGCAATACAACAGCTTTGAATTTTGCACAGCCCTAATTTACATTACATAATGTATTATTGAAAACTTTTCAGTTTCAATTTGTATAAGGGAGATATAACTCATATTTTGAGGCATATCCAGGTTGATTTTTCTCTATCCTCCTTTTTTTCCTTTTCCCAAGCACATGGAGTTTAAAGAACTTCTAATTATAACGCTCAAAGGAGGAAAGGAGGGTTTTTCATCCTAGAGAGTATAATTACCTTGCATTCCTGTAATTTATTTAAATACAGGTAATGGAGAAGCATAGGTAATAGTGCTGTGTGAAATGCCTGTGTTTTGTTTTGGTTTCAGATTCGGCATTTCAGAGGGACAGTGATTCATTTTGGTATTTCGAATCACTGTCCCATTTCATTTTGACCAAAACTGTTTCAGAGCTGTTTCAGAATTTCGATGGTGTTTCAGCCATAGGCTATAATGGGGACTCACAAAATGCCTACAACTTTGTCATTAATACGACTTCCATCGTTCAAGAGAGTCAACATTCTGTGCGATTTACTGCTCTTGTGATATTTTCTCAGTTTCACTTTAGAAACTATCACAAAGTGTTCTTAAGCATTTTAACATCATAAAATCTGAATCTAAATCTAATTAGGCCCTGAGTTTCAACTCTGAGCACTAGTGTAAACACAGCCTTAACCTACTGTTATTTATTCTCCACTGCATGAGGCAAATCAATCCCAGAATATTTTTCCGATGGTGGATTAAAGCCTTAGGAACTGAAAACCATCACCTATGGTCAGTTCTAATAAAGAACAAATAGCACAGTTGGGTGATAGAGAAGGTAGGAAAGGAGAAAGACAGAAAAGCAAAGATTATGATTCAGAAGTATGCCCTTGTTGCAAAAAAGCTGGGATGCATTAATAAAAGTGTCATCTAGAAATTAAGGGAAATAATATATACTGTTCAATACAAGTGAGACCTCCAGTGAAGAACTGTATCCACTTTTGGGCCTCACACTTGAAAGACAGAGGAATTGGAAAGAGTCCAGAGTGGAGCAACAGAAATAATTTAGAGGTCTAGGAAACATGACTTACAAGGTAATAAACCTCTCACTCCCTTTGCCTTGTATCGGGTGCTCCACCATCTCCTCCCTCTCCCCACCCCCATGGGTTTTCCTGTTTCAATCTCTCTGCTAAGTGTCTATCACCCTGGTTGCTTAGGCAACCACCTGGTCACCTAGGGAATTGGGCTGCATATTTTCCTGTATCCAGGTTGCTTTGTTAAACTTCCTGCCACTGACCTGGGGGTGGTCCTAAGGCAGTGGTCACTTCTCAACGTGAGGGCTGTTGTTTTTCAAATAAATGGGGCAGCCTCAGGGGTGCTCAGAAAATACCTGGATTTGGTTGGGTCGAGGTGATGAGATCTTAAGGGTTATTTAAAGGGTCCCTCCATCTTGGGAGATGTGAGACATCTTTTTGGAAACATACACACACAGAAACATGGGCCTCCAGAAGTCTCTGGATGTATATGTGAATAACTTACCTGAAATTTAGCTAGAAGCTTACATTTAAGTGTTCTAATTGCATATCAAAAGGCTAACCAGCCTATGCTGCTTTGCTCAGGACAGTTTCCTTTCAATTTTCCTTTTGTTTTGTATTCCTTCCCCATGCTCTCCCTCTTTGATCAATAAAGCTATCTATGATGGCAAGCATTAACTGTGTGCACTTAAGAGGGTGAGATTAGCCTTATAGCTCCCTTTGCTCAGCTAACTAAGGGAGGCTACTCTTAATGCTCCCAGCTATAAGAAGCACCCAGATATATCCTGCTAGGGCAAAGCACCCCCAAGGTCTGTAGGGTCTGTGTACCCTGGGCTGCACAGAGCCCTAACAAAGACCCAGGCCCAGGTGGTGGTGGTGGTGGTTACCCTAGGCTTGCGGGTGTGCTCCAAGAAGGGGTTGGCTGGTTGTAGGCTCCTCAGGGGAGGCACTTGAAGTATGATTTTTGGTTGAGCACAGTGAGGTGGGTGGCTCAGCACAGGAGCTCTCCCTACTGTCCTGCTACACAAGGGAAGGTTTGAAGAGCTGTTTTTTTTGTCTGAATAAGAAAAGATGGAGTGGGGATTGATAGCAGTTTTTAAATATAAGAAGAGTGGTTATGAAGAGGTTGGTGAGAGACTAATCTCAATGACTGTGGAAGATAGGACAAAATATCAATTTAAGTAAGAAAGTTCTTCCTAATATCCAATATATTATTGCAGGTTTAACTATGACCATATACAGAATTATTGTTCAGAAGAGGAGGGGAGTAGTAGGATTGGCTCAGTACTTGAGCCCTGTACTTGCCTATGAGCAGTGGCTTTGAAAACAAATTTAAAAAAGGCAACATCTGCAGCCCCACTGGGGTCCCTGGTCTGGGCAGTTGGTGTGGGGTTTTGCCCCGTTACTCCATTCCCCTAGGACCAGGAAAAGTGGAACAGCCTGCTCCGCATGTCTTCCCCAGACTGATTACTGATCTGTGCAAGGCATGGAGACCAAGGGAGAGGGGGGCAGCTGCAGGCTGAACAATGTCAGAGTTATTTCTAGTGGGAGGAAACTTCTACAGAATTTCCCCACTAGAAATTAACTCCTGTTTTTAGCCTATGAAGATGGCCAAACATTGGAACAGTTTACCTAGGTAGGGTATGGAATCTCCATCCTTGGAGGTTTTTAAGAGCAGATTAATCAAACACTTTGCAGGGATGGTTTAAACAAGAATGTTCCTGCTGTAAGCAGGGGTTTGGACTAGATGATGTCCATTACAGTCCTGTAGAGATGTGTGAGGTTGGTGGGGGTGAGGAGATGGAGGACAGATTCTTACCAGACCTTGATCCTATATGCTGGGGAAATCCCAAACTGCTCTGCTTTGTGCTTTAGTGCAAAGGGAGTACAGTTAATTTCAAAGATCTCTTAGCTCATTTTTTTTAAATATAGGCTATTACCTCTTCTGCATTTCTGTAAAATCTATGGCTTGGCTCAGGAGGTAAATTATCATTAAGGAAAGAAACAAGGAATTATTTCTGTAGCATTTTTGTGACTCACGCTTTCCTTTTTATAACATATTGTGAATGAACATTGTAGTCCTAGACATGGCCTTTCTTTCTCAGAATATACAGCTATCAACCTCTTATCAAAGAGAAGAAAAACTAAAACTAAAAACCTATAGTTATGAGGGTAGTTTATATTCTGATTGCTTGCAATTAGTTTAATACCAATCTTGTTAGTAAGATCTATGCTAGAATCAGACAGTAAAAACTAGTCTATTTACTATTTAGACACTTATTCATGTATTTAGGCTTTTATATAACTGCCTAATTATTTTGCCATGCATACTTGCTCCCTGGATGTGAAAAAGAGATGGCTAAAAGCAATAAATCCTGTGATTTTTTCCAAAGGTTTGATTGAGATTTACTGTGCTTGTGTTTTAACTTAAAGTTCTTGATTATGTTTCAATCATTTTAAATGTGCATATATCTCTTTAGTGTTAGCCAGTGTTCAGAGTACTTTCATTTAATGTGTAAGTTACAATCTGCCATTGCTTTCTTAAGAGCAATATCTCAGGTACTGTAGAGCCACCAAGAGGCAAGCAGAAATGACATGAGGATTATGAAGTTTGGAAGCTGAATGTCCATGACATTGAGGTAAAAGTGATTCATTCTCTGCAAATGTAAACATCACAGATCTGAATGATATTGCATCAGCAAGAGAATTTCTCCAGCATCTCTTCTTGTCAGTGTAGCACAGTGAATAGGCATGCATGACATAGTCATGGATGGTCAGTAAAAGATAAGGAGATCTCCATAGGAGCTTTAAGTTTTTAGAAGTCTATGAGGAAATGTTGTGTGAAGAGTGGAACAGAGATGCCTGCCCAAAACTGTGGAAGATCTAAGTGAATTCTTGCTTGTCACAGGACTATGCAGCTATAGTGAAGATGCCATTTTAAGCCAGTTCTACTTCTCAGGGGAGAAGAAGGGGGCCTGAACTGCTCAAGAAGAAGAAATAGCTTGTTGGCCTGATGGTGTACTGAAAGCAGGACATGATATATGGGTTGCATTTGGGGTGTCACTCAAAGAGGAAGAAGGATTTTTTATGTTATTTATGCTCATGATGTCCAAACTAAAGTTGTGTAGAATTATAAATGTTTTTCAAACAAAGCCTTCAAATCTTGCACCCCAAATTTAAATTAATTACTTCATCATCACTATATGCTAAGTTATTTGGGTTGTAAGCATTTTAGGTATTGGGTAATGTTTATGTTTTGTTCAATGCCTCGAACAATGGTCTATGAGTCCAGTCTATAAGTGGGATTCCCAGGGATTATCATAAAACAAATAATAAAAAAGGCTGCTGCTGCTGCTGATAATCCAAGTTAGGACAACTGCACACAAAATGACAAACTGGATGTACAATGGACCATATGCTTGCACAAGTCTCTACTTGACTTAGAGAGGAACAGTTACATGATTTATATCTTGTGTTGGACTCATGCAAGCTAGATAAACAAGTGTTCAACGTTTCCATACATAACTTCAAGCCATAATTTGCAAAAAACATGGCTCATAAAGAAACTAAACATTAATGCAAGGGGCAAGAATTTTTGTGGGTGATACCTTTTATTAGACCAACTGCATGGTTGGGAAGGATATAAACATTAATACAATTTTTTTCTCTCTACAAATGATACAAAGTTGTGATTTAGACAAATTAATCTTTCAAAGGCAGCATGAAGGGTTTGAATGAGTTTTGTTATCAATCATGTAAGCGTGAGAAGAAAGAAAATGTGTTCTTTTTAAGTTTAACCTTCATTTAAAGAAGACAGCTTATTTAACTGAAACATCCAGACTTCAACTATCACAGGCAGAGTCTTATTACAGGTTATCATTTTTATAGGTATTTCTACCGGCTGCATCTATTCACTGCAAGCCCTTTGGGGCAGAAAATGCCTTTTTTCTGTGAGTGTGCAGAACTTAGCACAGTGGGGGGTTCTCATAAATCACTAGTGTTTTTTATTACTGAGGAGACCTAATATCCAGATACTGTATATTTTTAGTATCTCACCCATATTTTTCAACAAACGGTACACTGATGTATCTACAACTCATTCATTATATATGAGCCATCTACCTAGCCATACAATCTCCTCAACCAACTCACCAATCTCTTAGGACCTGGCTACATTATCAACTCATCTATTATATTTTAGATAAGTAGTGCTCCGTATTTTGGCAGGAAACCTGGATTTATAGGCCCTGTTTCTCTGCAGGCTGGATGCAGCCAGTGGTTCAGATCTGGTGCCCAAGGTGGTCACAGTAGGTCCTCAACCCACTGTGTGGATGGGGGCAGCCAGGCCGCAACCCAGCTCTGAGGTGGTAAAGGGGTCTTGACTTAGCTCCATGGGGGCCAGGGGAAGGGGGCTTGGCCCAGCCCCAATCCCATCACAGGGGGTCTGGCCCAGCCCCAATCCCACCATAGGGGTGGAGGAAGAGGGCCTGGCCCAGCCCTGATCCCACCATTGGGGGGCGGGGGAGGGAGAAGAGGGCCTGGTTCAGGCCCCAAGTCAGCTGTGTGGAAGGATGGAGACAGCTGGGCCCCACCCCAGGACGTGGGGCTTGGGGTTTGGGAATTGGGCAGCAGGGGAGGTGGCCATATTAATTGTTCCCACTCTTCTGCCTCCAAATTTCCCAAACCACAGGGAGCCCCAATGGCTGATTACTATGGTTCCATGGACTGCATTTGGCCAGTAGACCAGAGGTTTAGCATCCCTGCTTTAGATAAAGACCAAAGGCTTGTCTCTTCATCCCATTACATAAGCGAGACTACACCATTTTCACATTTGCCTTACTGGATATGATCCATGATGATCAATGACACTACATAGCTAGTTACCATTCCACTCCAGCTGTAGTTTCCAAACTAATTAATGGACCACCTATAACTAGAGAGGATTTGAGCTTCTGTGTAGCAGTCCTATGAAGTTTGCTTTAATCCTCATTTCTAGTTAATGGATAACATTACAAGAAGCTTAGTATACATTTAATGCTTTCATAAAGTTAGTTTTCTATATAAGCAATTGAGTTTGCAGGAGATGTGAAGAGTGGTAGTCCAAGGTTGCAAAAAAGTCACAAGTGGATCCAAAGGACAATCTCTCGCTTAAAATATGGTTAAAATTGAAAGGCCCTGCTCCACATGTATGATCATCACATATGGTGTGTGATTATCAATTGGCACACACTGGCATAACTCCCTTGGAATTAACTAGAGAACTGATAATTTGATTTTTTTGCCTGTTGCCCTTTTTGGAATTAATCAATTTTGCAACTATGAAAGTGATGAGCTGATTTAGCTCTTTGGCCAAGATACAACATAAAACATCTTGGTCATCTGGGTATAAAGAAATAAAGTTGGCTATTCATGTACCTCCTTCCAACTCATCAGCTTGTCTGCTTCTTTATTCTAATATATTTGTCCATGGCCATATATTTTTCTTCCAGCTGAAAGGAAGTAACCCAAGCTTATTACTACTGGTGCAACTTAAAAATTCTCATAGCACCATTGCAAGAATAGAGATTTTAATTAGAACAAGGAAAGTAAACAATAATAAATAATGGATTTGAAAAAAAAAGTGTCTCTCTCTGCAAATTGCCTGAAAACAGATTAGGACCTTTTAGGATATGCTCATTATTCAAAATTATTCACATAATTTCAGAAAAATACTTCCTGGTCTTTATTGTTGCTTGTTTGTGGAGAAGCATAATTTAGAATTAGGTTTCTGCTGTAAATACTTATGATTATAAGTTTGTTTTCTGCAAATAGTGTGCAATAAGCATACATGAAAGAGTGAACACAAAAAGATGTGAAAAAGTGTGAAGGCATAGTTGGAGAATTGGTTGAATATATTTTTATTGTATTGGTAGAATAGATCAAATAGATTTTATAGACATTAGGTCTGGAAGGGACCTCGGAAGATCATCCCAAAGAGCAGAAGGGGCCATAGGATCCCAGCAAGATAGACATCCAAATGTCTCTTAAAGGTGTTCAAGGTAGGTGCTTGAACCACCTCTGATGGCAGTCTATTCCAAACCTTGGGGGCTCAGACAGTAAAGAAGTTCTTCCTTATGTCCAGCCTGACACGGTCATGGAGGAGTTTGTGACCGTTCGATCTTGTCATCTCTTAGGGTGCTCTGGTGAACAGGTGTTCCCCCAGATCCTGGTGAGCACCCCTGATAAACTTATAGGTGGCCATCAGATCACCCCTGAGCCTGCGCTTTTCCAGGCTGAAGAGTCCCATAGCTCTCAGCCTCTCATTGTAAGGTCTGTTTTCCTGACCTCTTATCATGCACGTGGCTCTCCTCTTGACTCTTTCAAGCTTCTCCACATCCTTTTTGAATTGTGGAGCCCAAAACTGGATGCAGTACTCCAGCTGCGGCCTCACCAAGGCCTAGTACAACAGGAGAATGATGTCCTGGGATTTGCTCAAGAAGCATCTATGGATGCAAGCCAGCATTTTTCTTGCTTAAATGGCTGCAGCATCACATTGAAGGCTCATGTTCATCTTGTGGTCAATCATGACCCCCAAGTCCCTTTTGTCCGAAGTGCTAGCCAGTGTAGCACTGCCGAGCCTATAAACATGCTGCAGGTTTTTCCTCCCAAGGTGGAGAACCTTGCATTTTTTGGTGTTAAATGCCATCAGGTTCTTGTCTGCCCATTTCTTGAGCCTGTTGAGGTCAACCTGGATTGCCCTCCTATCCTTAGGTGTGGATGCTTTACCCCAAAGTTTGGTGTCATTGGGGAATTTGGCCAGTCCGCTTCTGATGCCAATGTCCACATCATTAATGAAGATGTTGAACAATATAGGCCCAAGGACAGAGCCTTGAGGGACCCCACTGGTCACAGGGCACCACGAAGACTGACTTCCATCAACCACCACTCTCTGGGTCTGACCACATAGCCAATTCCCCAGCCAATTGATCGTGGAGAAGCCAAGGCCACAGTTGGCCAGTTTTGCCAAGAGGTGATCATGGGATACCAGATTGAAAGCTTTTTTAAAGTCAAGATATATGATAACTATCTCTTCCCCCTGGTCCAGGGGATAGGTCACCTGGTCGTAATAGGAAATAATATTGGTCAAGCAAGACCTACCTGCAACAAACCCACGCTGGCTATCCCTCAGGATGTTGCCATCAGCCAGTCTGTTGAGAATAGTCTCTTTGATCATCTTTTCTAGGACCTTCCTTGGGATAGAGGTCAGGCTGATGGGCCTGTAGTTCACTGGATCCACTTTCCTCCCCTTCTTGAAGATAGGCACCACGTTGGCCTTCCTCCAATCTTCAGGCACTTCACCAGAGCACCAGGAGTTCTCGAAGATCCATGCCAGGGGCTGGGCTATGATGCTTGCCGGCTCCTTGAGTACCCTGGGGTGTAAGCTGTCAGGGCCAGCTGACTTGACGGTATCCAGCTTCTCAAGATGTTCCTTCACAAGGTCAGCATTGAGGGTGGGTAAGGAATCTCCCTCACCCAGGCCTTCCTGTCCTGTAATGGGCAGGGGCATCCCTTGGGACTTGTGAAAGACCGACGCAAAGTACCCATTTAGCAAGTTATCTTTTTCATGGGTGTCAGTTGTCAGATGTCCTATCTGGTTTAGAGGGGTCCAGTGTTGCCCTTACTTTTCCTCCGGCTTCCTACATATCTAAAAAAGGACTTTTTATTGTCCTTGATAATTCTAGCCATTTGGAGTTCAGTTGCAGCCTTGGCTTTCCTGGTTTGGTCTCTGCAGGTCCCAACCAGTGCAGAATATTTCTCCTTGGAGGTAGATCCCATCCTCCATCCTTTGTAGGCCTTTCTTTTTAGACACAGGAAGTCCACTAGTTCCCTGGAGAGACAAGGGAGCTGGTGTGCCCTTTTGCTGCCTTTCCTCCAAGATGGGATAGACTTTGCTTGTGCATCAAGGATCGCTCCCCTGAGGAGCAACCACTCATCCTGAACTCCCCTCCCCTTAGGGCTATGGCCCTTGAGGGCTTCACTGACAAGCCTCCTGAGTTTGTCAAAGTCAGCTTTCCTGAAGTCAAGGACTTCTATATTGCTGACTGACTTGCCAGCTTTACAGCAGATGGTGAAAGTGATCAGCTCATGGTCACTGTCACCCAGCTTCCCTTCTATTGTTAGGTCACTGATAAGGTCATCCCCCATTGCCAGTACCAGGTCGAGCAGTGCTTTACCTCTCATTGGCCCGTAGACTTCCTGCATCAGATAGAGATCATCCACGCACATGAGAAAACTTTGTGACCATTCAGTTTGGGCCAAGCTTTGCGACCAGTCGGATTTGGCCGAGTGCTCTTCCCACAAGATGTCTGGATAGTTAAAGTCTCCCATGACAACCATGGACTGGGAGCATGCAGCCTTGGCCAATTCCCTGGCGAGCTCCTGTTCCTGGGTAGGAGGTCTGTAATAGACTCCCACCATTGTGGGTAGCAGAATGAAAAATTAAGTTCCGCACTTTTAAATAAGTGCATGCTTGCTCACAAATTTCCCGAAAGTTATCTCTCCATAAGGAAGGTTGTGTCTTCCACAAAGAAAGTACGCACATAGTCTAACCTGTGGATGCATATAAGTTACTGCATCAATGTTGCACATGTGTAAATAAGCAAAAGCACTTAATCACACACTTTCTGAAATATTGGCCTTAAATATTTGGATCATCTAAACACACTACATTGTTCAGATGGTTTTATGTAATTCTTGATGATTTAATTTTTTGCCCATTGAAATTTTTATGAAAGTATTCAATGATTTTGAATGATAGGTTTACTAAGTAGATTTGTTACATGATGCATTGGTACATTTAATCATCTGGGGCCATTATATATTTCTTAATTTTGTGTTTACTTGCAATTTTTTAAAGAGGGCTATTTTAAATGTGGAAACTTGGCCAGAACAGAGCAAAAAATTGTTTCCTAAACCAAGCTCCCTTGATGGTACAGCAAGATGACATTATTTATGTGTTCACAGGTTTCTGATTAGTTAATTACATGTCTACCCTATGACATGCTCTTATCTGTAGTAGAAACAGCAGAAATCCTAATTAGTGTGATTTGTGACAAAAAATGGAAGATCGTGAAGAATAAACATTGTAGATATTTACATGAATTATTAGTGGCCCAAATCAGCTCCAGACTTCCTTGCTTGAAAACAGAATTATTGAATTATAATTATTTATTATTTGTATTATCATTGCTCAGAGAAGCTTCAGGCATGGATTGGAATTCAATTTTATTATGCACTGTCCAAATGCAGAACACACTGTCCAAACACAATCCCTGCATCAAAGAGCTTATCATCTAAATGTAAAACTGGAGAGAGAGAGACAGCTTGTGAGTACAATGGGATAATATTAACTGCATGATAGGCTGTAGCCTCAGGACATCAACAGCCTGTTACCAAGTGTTTTTTATAGACAGTATGGAAATGAAGACTGTTAAGGAGGGATTTGAAGGAAAACAGTGCTGTAGTTTTACAAATGTTTGCAAAGAGTTTCCCCTAAGCATGAGAGGCAGCATGGGAGAAAAGAGATGGTGCTTGTATAACAGGAGGCAGGGAAGCTTTTTTCCCATACCAAGGTCACGAAAGCACATACTAAATAAGAATGGTCCCAGGAACTCCACTAGTAGTTTTCATCCAGCCTGTTACTTTTATTTTCCGCATAATCAATTTTTAACCTGTTTCTTTCCCATCTTACAATTTGAGTGCATCTACACAAAATGCATTAATGCGTATTAGCCTAGTTAATGTGCATTCAAAGTTCTTATCTACATGTACATGACCTTAATGCACATTGAAAATGGTGAAATTAGGCTAATTGTGCCTAAATTTGATACCTGCAAATCTAACTTTAGTCCCAAGTCCCTGCATGTGTAGACACCTTCCAGAAATTGCTTAATGCGCATCAAATTTAGTTGCATTTATTTGCATGTGTAGACACACCTTTCTTTTATTAATCCCCAGCAACAAATGTTGTTACTAAACCCCTGATTTTTGTATCAAGGCATTATTAATGAAAAGTTCATACTGATGAAAATATTAAATATATTTAGGTGCATACCACATGCACCCCTTTCCCAAAAATCAGCCATCTAACATTACCTTATGTCTTAAGTGTGGAAGGTGATTCCTGTCTTGGAATTGAAGAATAGGAACTTTGTAATGCCTACGGGAGCTGTCCTCCTCTCCCACTTGTCGGTTGGGAGGGGCAGAATTAAGTCTTAAACCTCACAGTTATTTTTAATCCTTTCACAGTCATTGCAGAATTGGCAATAGATTTTGGTCGAGCAACCAAAGCTGCTTCCAACTCAGCAGCAGCTGTGACAAGGTTAAAACCTCTGGGGCTTTATCCTGTGTAGGAAGAAGGGGTTTTGGACCACTAGTTTTTATATAGCAGGTAGTGACAGAAGTCCTTTGCTTGTATGTATAGGGAAGACAGTGATTTTATTTTAAATGCTAGCAAGTGTTTGAATGCATTTTGTCTTCACTGGTGTAATGTCAGGATCCTCAGGTTGACTTTGGTGTTCAGTTTTTGTTGCAACTTTAGCATAATTTGGAAATAAAAGTCATTTTGGAACAAATTATTGCTAACTGCCAGACAGGTATGTAAGTGTCTGCATTTTCCCCCATTCGAAATGCCATCCTCCTACAATTTAGTTACTTAGGGCTGAGATTTTGATAGGGTAGTTTGAAGGGAACTCTGTAGCCATTCCTTAATTTTCTTTAGAATGCCATAAAAGTATGTCTTATTTTTGTTCTTTTCTGTCAGTTCTACACAGCCTCCTCTGTCATATTTGGCTAGCTACAGGCCTGGATTTCTTGTTACAGGCAATAAAGGGCTTATCTCTCTCTGTGACCAGGGAGATTGGCATTGGGCCTGTTGGTTAGAGAAGGCATCCAAATGTCCAATAGTAATCTCCTGTCTTAATCTTGCTGAACATGACTTAATCACCTAGCTGCAATAAAAATTCCTAAGGGTCTGATGCTGCCCTTTGTTCACAACTTCTGCAAGCCACCTTTTTTTGAATGAACCCATTAGAGGGTGTCAAATATACAATAGACCAAAGCCCTGGGTGTGACTATGAGGTTTCCTGCCTGCAGGATTTTGAAATAATTTATGACCATCCAGCAGTTTTGCCTTTTTGATATGTGAGCTGTCATGAGTGTTAGAAGCCTGAACACATATGGATGCTAGGGAAATAATAAAAAAATCTGCCTTGATATAAGAAATCTTAGTATAAGTCATGCTGAAGCATGTGAAAAAAATGTGGCAAATTTATATAAAAGTTATTTTGGGTGTTTTAATATCCAATGACTAAAAGTAGAAAAAGGAATCAATATATTCCTTCCCAAAGTATGTACATTTTACATCTTCTGCCCTTAAAAATGGGTATAGGTATCTCAATGTACACTATTTAATCCATTAATTTGGGGATAAAACATGTTGAAAAATAAATTTAGCAGGCTATGGTAGGTTTTTGAAGATAGGCAAACTGTCTTTTCTCCTTTGGGAATCAAGTCGTACTAAAGTACAATTCTAGAAACAAAAGACACTATGAAATGGCACCTTTATTCTTAATAAAACTGTTCCCTGAACCAAATTTGAAAAATCTTTCTCTGGGTGTTTAATTCCCTCTATTTTCATAAAGGACTTTCCTTCCTTACAGCCTCACTCCCAGTGCTAGTTATTAGGGCTGTGCAAAGCTTCAGTCCCTGATTCGATTTGGCAGAGATTTGGCCCAATTTGGTGGCTTTATCTCTGAATCTGAATCGAATCAGGAGACCCTTCAATCTCTCTGAATCAAATTGGAATACTGATTCACTGAATCAGCACTGAATCTTCAGATTTGGATTCAGCTAAATTGAATCGGGGACAGTGAGCTCAATGAGCCAAATCACTGTCCCTAATTTGGGCTGAATCTGAATTGAATACAGCCCATTTCACACACCCCTACTAGTTATTCAATGACTATTTAATGCAAGATACATAAACAGGCCTGGCTGAAAGGACTGGAACTCAGAGGTCCTTTTCCCAGCTGAGTGCCTTAACCACTAGGTTACAGTTACATTTCCTTTTTTTAGGTCCCTGGACTATTTATGCATTTTGCATAGATACATACATACACAGAATCACATTGGGACTGGAACCAGATATCAGTGCTTCCTTCCTCTGAGAGCAAGACCCACCTCACTGAGTCATAATTCTTAGTGCTTTTCTTTTGAAGTCCTTAACTCCTTTATTCCTGGCTGCCTGGTGACCCATCTTCTCCAGAAGTGGAGGGTGAGGTTAGTTCTGCTTAGCCTATGGTCTGATAGTTAGGGCACTATCTTGGGAATGGAAAATACAGCTTCAAGTCCCCCAGGTATTTCAAATCCTATAACCCATGTCTTGCATTTTCAGGACAAGTGCCTTAATCACTGCTATATTTAGTCTCTACTTCAAATGATCAATGTGCAGCCCTTTCTCCCTCACAGTTTTAGGGATTTACCTGGAAATTATGGTGTTCCCCCAGTGTGTATAATATTGCAACAGAACAGAGGTTGGCACATATGACACTGTATTGAATCATTTTTTAGTATCCTCAGTAGGCCCAGTCTAGTTTGTAGGAAACTGTAGACAGCTCTTTAGGCTAAGACAGAGGATCCTAAGTCATAAGGAATTTAGGCACAGAAATGTTGTTGTTGCATGGGGTGGAATATGATCACATTTAATAGCACAAGTGACTATAAACTGCCTAAGAAACACTTGGCTGCTTTAGGGTGAGATTACACATTACACTTAGCATGTGCTAACTCTAAGGAAGTTAGGTGGTGTCAATGTTTGCACATGTTGTGAGCACAATTAGGCTCTGCAGCAGCAAGAGATGCGTGGGTGAAAGCCCGCTGTGCCCCCGCTCCCCCAAAACCCCCCAGAGACCCCCCAGGAGCTGCAGAGCCCCCCGCCGACCCCCAGCACAGCCGGAGGTAAGCAGGGCCTGTGGTGGGAGTGGGTTAACCCTTAGAGAGTGGGAGGAGGCAGCTGAGTGGAGCTGGGCCAGGTCTCACCCTGCCCAGGCCCCTACTTCGCCCAGCCCCCCAGGGAGCCATGTGATCGGAGCCACACGAACAGGCTGCACAAACAGGTGCGCTTGTCTGCCGGCATGTGAGTTAGCATGGAGTTTGCACAGGAGGGTGTGCAGGAGGGCCCGAGGCTCTGCCTGTGAGCCCCCCAGGGTAGACAGTCCCAGCCACAGCCAGCCCACCAGCGGCATGACCCGGATGGGCATGTTCCGCACCCCTTGGGTCCCCTCAGGGTCTGCGGCCCCCGCCTCTGGCACCTCAGAGACCGCCACCCAGATGGAGCCCATGGTTCTGGGCTCCACACAGACAGAGCCCCTGGCTCTCGGCTGCAGGGGCTGCCTGTCCCTTTTTCAGTCTGTGGGGCCTGGGAGCATGGCTACCTTCCCTTGTGGGGTCTGCTTCCTTTTTGGGGTCTCTGGCACGCCACCTGGAGGAGCTCCAGGCCACAGTCCAGAGACTGTGTGCCATCAGGGACTGCGAGCAGGAGATAGACTCCTACTGCCAGGCCCTACTCCCCTGGGAGCTGAAGGGTAGACCACAGCTTCACTCCAGGACAAGGGAGGACTCCAGGACCTCCCATTCTGTCCAGTCAGGGGGCTGGACCAAGGTGGTCAAGTACCCTAAGGCCCACCACACCAAGGCCCCTGCCCCGCCGGAGCTTAGCAATAGGTATGAACCTCTTGCAGCCCCAGCAGAGCCTGCTGAGTTGCCAGCTACTGCAGGCAACACAGGCCCAACTGCAGCTTTCACCCCTGCTCTCCCCAAGACAAAACATAAAGTGTTTGTCGTGGGAGACTCCATCCTGAGGGGGACTGAGGGGGTAATCTGCTGCCGTGACCCCTTAGCCCAGGAAGTCTGCTGCTTCCTGGGGGCTCACATCTGAGACATTGCGGAGAAGATCCCTAAGCTCCTTCAGCCCACAGACCACTATCCCATGCTCCTTATTCATGTGGGCACCAATGACGTGGCTCGGAGTGCTCCCAGCCAGGTCATGAGGCACTACAGGGATTTGGGAGCAGGGCTAAAGGGTCTGGGGGCACAGGTGTGTTCTCTTCAATCCTCCCAGTCTCAGGGTATGGGCTGAGGAGGGAGAGGAGGATCTAGGTAGTTAACCAAAGACTGCAGCGCTGGTGTCATTGGGAAGGCTTTGCCTTCCGTGACCACAGCCTGCTCTTTGGCAAGAGAGGCAGCAAGCTGCTGGGAAGAGATGGCTTCCACCTCTCTCTGCAGGGGAGGAGGCTCTTCTCAGCCAGACTGGCTGACCTGCTCCACCGGGCTTTAAACTAAGCCCGCTGGGAGACAGGGGGACTACCACCACTGCTGGCCTGCTGAGCAACCCCTGCAAAGCCAGCAGGCCAAGGCACTCAAGGGAACCCACCCCTGCCCCAGCCCTGGTACAATCTGTGGGCAAGGCAAGAGCCCCCAAGGGGATACTTACCTTCCTGTACACAAATGCAGGAAGCTTCCCAGGAGCTTGGGGAATAAGCAGGAGGAACTCATCCTCCTGCTTAATGTAAATAATTACGATGTCATAGGGATAACGGAGACCTGGTGGGACTCCACCCATGACTGGACCACAGGTATAGATGGCTATACCCTGTACAGGAGGGATCATGTAGAGAAAAGGGGCGGGGGTGTAGCTCTCTATGTTAAGGAAAGC
>NW_005843205.1:98802-99635 GCF_000455745.1 Alligator sinensis
CCATGGGGAACACAGCACAGGAGACACAATGGTGGGAGTCTACTACAGACCTCCCACCCAAAGTCAGGAGCTTGACCAGGAGTTTGCCCAGGACCTGGTTAAGGCTGCATGCTCTGGGACCATGGTTGTCATGGGTGACAATTACCCAGGCATCTCATGGGAAGAACTCTCAGCAAAATCCGAGCAGTTGCAAAGCTTCCTCTATCATGCGTGGATGACACCTCTACCTGACTCAAGAAGTCTACAGGCCAACAAGAGGTGAAGCGCTGCTCAACCTGGTACTGGCTACTGGGGATGACCTTATTGGCGACTTAGTGGTTGATGGGAAGCTGGGTTACAATGACCATGAGCTGATCACCTTCATCATCCGCCTTAAAGCTGGCAACTCAGTCAGCAACACTGAAGTCCTCGACTTCAGAAAAGCCAACTTTGACAAGCTCAGGAGGCTTGTCAGTGAGGCCCTAAGGGATCATGACCCCAGGGGGAGGGGAGTTCAGGAAGAGTGGTTGCTCCTCAAGGGAGCCATCCTCAATGCACAAGCTAATTCTATTCCGTCTCAGAGGAAAGACAGCAAGAGGGCACAGCAGCCCCCCTGGCTCTCCAGGGATCTAGCAGACCTCCTGCATCTAAAAAGAAAGGCCTACAAAGGATGGAGGATGGGATTCACCTCCAAGGAGGATTATTCTGCACTGGTCCAGTCATGCCGGGAGCAAACCAGGAAAGCCAAGGCTACAACTGAACTCCAACTAGCTTCGAGCATCAAGGACAATAAGAAGTCCTTTTTCAGATATGTGGGGAGCTGGAGGAAAAGCAAGGGCAACATTGGACCCCTG
>NW_005843205.1:100486-102959 GCF_000455745.1 Alligator sinensis
AAGAAAGAGACTTGGGGGTCATCATTGACCACAAGCTGAACACGAGCCTTCAATGCGATGCTGCGGCTAGTAAAGCGACCAAAATGCTGGCTTACATCCTTAGATGCTTCTTAAGCAAATCCCGGGACGTCATTCTCCCCTTTTACTTGATCTTGGTGAGGCTGCAGCTGGAGTACTGCAACCAGTTTTGGGTGCCACAATTCAAAAAGGATGTGGAGAAGCTTGAGAGAGTCCAGAGAAGAGCCACGTGCATGATCAGAGGTCAGGAAAACAGACCTTATGATGACAGGCTGAGAGCCATGGGGCTGTTTAGTCTGGAAAAGCACAGGCTTAGGGGTGATCTGGTGGCCACCTAGAAGTTTATCAGGGGTGACCACCAGTATCTGGGGGAACGTTTGTTCACCAGAGCGCCCCAAGGGATGACGAGGTTTGACGGTTATAAACTGCTGCAAGAGCGTTTCAGACTGGACATAAGGAAGAATTTCTTTACTGTCCAAGCCCCCAAGTTCTGGAACAGCCTGCCACCGGAGGTTGTTCAAGCACCTACAATAAACACCTTCAAGAGTAAATTGGATGCTTATCTTGCTGGGATCCTATGACCTCAACTGACTTCCTGCCCATTGGGCAGGGGGCTGGACTCGATGATCTTCCGATGTCCCTTTCAGCCCTAATGTCTATGAAATCTATGAAGAGTTAATGCTGTCTCCAACATGCACAGCTCATACTTGCCACTAGAGGGCCAGGGAGCATAAGTGTACCTAGTTGCTGCTAAACCTACTCTGGGCCTTCTCTGCTCATTGGCTCTCTAGCTGCAGTATAGGCTGGGATGAAGGGCCCCTTCACACTGCTTGGATCATCCCTCTGTCCCCCTGAAATGGCCTATGACCCCAATTGCTTCCCTAATCCTTATCAGCCCCCAGATTGGCCCTTGATCAGCCCCTCCACCCCTGGATTACCCCCTCTGTGACCCTGATCCCCTAATGTGCAATCATTCAAGTTTAAGGGCTCTTAGTATGGTCAAATTGTAACATGTAATGAAACCTGTAGAAGTGAAATAAAATTTAGGTCTTTACATTTCCTAATTGCCGGCTATAATAACCTCGTATGATTTGCAGATCAGGTATGAGGGGAAGAAGTAAAACAGACTGAACAATGGGTTATGTATGAACAGATGAGAGATGAATAAGGGCTTTGTCTTCTCTGACTTTCTGTTTTATAATCATCATTACACAACAGATTTTCCAGCTACATAGAACAGTAAATAAATGCAGTGATGTGTGGTATGTATTGATCTTTTTAATGGAAGCTACTATATCAACAGTCCTTGCTCAATTAGCAAAATGTTTTTATTGCATTTTACCTCTTTTAGTCCTGGAGAGCCAACACAGTTGTGGGAGTTGAAGCTTACATCTGCTCTGGTTTATGTCTCATCAGAATTTCTGAGTTCTAACAGCAGGGTCAAACTGTTCTCCATTACACCTAAGGAGCCCTGTAACTGAAGGTAGAATTTGGCTTTTACTAATAATAATGGGTAAACAAGAAAAAATGCATCATGTTTTTTTTTTTATTCAAAATAGTAATGATAAAATTTGGGGGACAAAATTCACATAATTTTACTTGTGAGCTGTGTAAATACAATCTGAAAGTCACTGAAACAATTAGCAAGGGATCTCACAATACCATTTTTGTCATGTTTTTTTCACAGTTAAATACTGTTCTCTAAGCCATGAGTGAATATTGTGTTGGTGAATTCATCTTGTCCTCATTTAGTGAAACTCTCAGAAATAGTCATTATTGTCAGCAATCCTTCAATATGAGGATGACAGTACCAGCGTATGATTTGGTATAATTTTCAGTCTCCATTCAAGAGAGACCCCAATTTGGAGCAGTAAAAAATTATTAGAATTTCTTACTGATGGACATTTTAAGAGCTATGTGGGACTTAGAGTTGAACTGTCTGCATTATACTTTTCTCTAGTGAGTGATGTTATCTTTTTCCTTTCGTGAGAGTTAATCTGCTGATTTTTAGATCATACAAAGTTAAAATATTGATGCTGCTTTGCCAAAAAGCATGCAAAAATAAATGTTCTTGTTAGTTATTTATATGATCCATTTCCTGTAGCTTAATCAAGAGTATTTTCTGTGTCTAGGTAGTTTTATTTTTATAACATTATTATTAAACAGATACAAACAACATAAGAATTGTTACTAAGATACAAGCACATGCAGCCTCTCTACATGCGTAACACCTATTGAAATTCCAGGGCCATATGCTGCTCTCCTTTAGCTCAGTGTAATACCATGAAGTTAGTCAAAATCCTCTAGATGAAATCCAGATTCCATTAGGCTTAAATGGACTTTTGTAATTGACTTCACTGGTGTGAGGATTTCACCCTCTGAATCTGCAGTAGTTGAATAAGAACCGGATTGGACCCAGCAGAGTTATGCAAGCATGTCAAAAGGAGAAAGGATC
>NW_005843205.1:103026-111825 GCF_000455745.1 Alligator sinensis
AGGGAAAGAAATCGTGACAATGGCACGAAACAAAGAGGTCTAATTTAACAACATTAGAATTCTTCCAACAACCCTTCCCTTTCTCCTAGATCTTAACATATCACTTCAATAGGAGTAAGGCATTAAGTGTGTTTTACAGTAAATTGAGAGGGATTTATTTTTTTAATATCTTGCTAAACTTGTGATTTTCCTTTCCCAATCAGACACATATTTGGCAACCTACAAGATGCCAAAAGCTGGCATCTAGAAAAGTTGAAGATATGGAGCAAGTCTCTGAATCTACAGCTGTGTCAAGAGATAAAGATTAATTCCATTATGGTTTTGATAATACCAGTGCATTTCCTATACAAGCTTATCTGTAATTCAGGAGCAAACAGCTTTACTGCCTGGCTGTTTCTTTCATGATTATTACTGTGCCTAACTGATTAACTTGTAATGAATGAATGTTTCAATTATGTTACTGTTTAATCCATTAGAAAGAAACAGAAGTGCTGGGGAAATTACATACTTAGGAGCAAAGCTTGCCCTCTCCTTCATGCCTGTAACAGACTTTATATGGCTGTGCTTTATACATCTGTATGTGGGGTGAAGAGTGTATGTCTGTATTTTTTCCTGCATGCATATTTTGAGGACAGGAAAGGAGAAAGGCAGCAGTAAGGGAAATGGCCACAGAGGTATACTGGTCCAGTTCTTACAGCCTAATCACCTGCCCAAACACTGGGGTGTAAGGGTTTAGGAATAGATAGGGTTTGGAGGAACCGCAGGTCATCCATCATGACCATGAAAAGCCTCTGCTGCTACTCTGTATAGTGTGGTGTGACTGAGGATAGTTTACCTTTTTATCCCTAAATTAATATTTCCCAACTGACAAGTCATGGTTGTCAGGGCTGAGAGAATTTACCTCCACAAATAACCATGGTTATTCCCATTTACTTGTGTTTGTCCATTCAAGGATGCATTCTTCTGTGATAAGAATAAAGCGTGAGTTGTAAAAGACAATGTGTCTCTTGCACTGGGTATCTATAGGAGATAGTATCTAAAGCAGAGGGGTTTTATACTGCTGCTTCTCACAGTAGTTTCTCTGTTGATACAAAATTGAACAGCCCCCCCCATCAGTATGTGTAATATCAGTGTTTCTACTGGACTTTATGGAATCTCTGGTTTGCCTCCTTTTAGTGGCAAAACACAGAATGGATTATTTTTATTTGCTTGATTGGTTGGGATTCTGGGGATTGGCTAGTTCAGTCTGTATTGTTTTTCATTCTTGCTTTTGGTGGAAAGACCTTTTCCAAAGAGGAAGGTTTTTGCAATACTGTCTGAAGACGGATTGAAGCCTCTGTGAATATGGAGGACTAGTTTTGTATGTTATCACATGTGCCACATCCAGACTCTGGAAGTGTAATGGAAACCAGAGCAAACAATTTTCCTCCACTATGCAGCAGCTGTTTCTTCTTCTTATTTTTCTTTTAACCTGAATCTGTTTAGCATTCAGGCTCAGAATTGCTATTAGCCTTTCTATAAATTAAACCATGCAATAGTCTTATTCTACCTTATTATGACTTAGGGGTTTTTTATAAGGTTCTTTGGGTGAATCTGATATCTTTTATTAGACCAACTTCAATAGTTGGGAAAAAAAACTTTGGCAAGCTTTCGGGTTTAAAAACCCTTCATCGGGCTGAGGAAGTCTCTACAGTTGGTGTGTGCTCTTCCTGGATGGAATGAATAGTAAAGAAGGCAGAGGCTGGGTTGTTATACATGTATGACAGGAAGTCAGTGAAGATGTAAACTGAGGAGTCAGTGGGTGAGAGGCTGGGTGTGGGGGGAGAAGGGGGATGAATGTAGCAGTTAAATAGTGGAGAGGTACCTGGGGAGTCAGATGTCAGGCAGGTTATAATGTGTCATAAATCCAATGTCTATATTTAGTCCATGATTTTTTGTATCCAGGAGGTTGATGAAGAAGTTCAGAGGCTCATCTCTGAGAAGTGTTTTGTAAGTTCCCTTTGAGGATTAGAACTGAGAGATTGGAGAGAGAGTGGGTTTTTTTGTAAAAAAAATGTGCCCCCACAGGTAATTGGGTATTTTTGTTTTTGATGGATTTCCGGTGTGCATTCATTCTGGTGCGCAGTTGTTGTTTGGTCTCTCCTACGTATTTTCCATCAGGGCATTTGGTGCATTGGATGAGATATATTACATTTCTGGAGGTGCAGCTGTAAGATACAGGGATTCTGATAGCTCTGTTGTGGCTTCTTGTAATTGTGGGGGTGGTGGAGATGTGTTGGCACATTTTGCATTTCTTTCTGTGGCACGGTCCGAATCCATTCGGTGTGTTCTGGGCCTGAGGAAGTTTGCTTCTAGTAATGAGGTTGGCAAGGTTCGGTGCTTGTTTGAAGGCTAGGATGGGTGGTTCTGGGAAGAGCTCTTTAAGAATAGGGTCTCTTTCTAGTATGGGTTGCAATTGTTTGAGGATTTTCCATATGGGTTCAAGGTAGGGATGATATGTCATAACCAGCGGTGTGTGATTCATGGGGGTTTTTCTTCTGTAGTGTAGCAGTTCTTCACGTGGTATCCAGGCGGCTCTTTCAAATGTGCAATCTATCTCTCTGGAAGACTGCCCTTGTTGGGTTAAAGCCTGTCCCAGCTGCCTGCGGAGGGTTCGGGATTGAACTACGCGTAGTAACAAAACAAACAATGACAGACAAAAGCAATTCACATCGGCAGCTTATCAGCAGTCCCCTCTGATGCCTGATACACAGCAAGCTTCTCTTTCCACAAAGTTCAGCGAAGTCAGGCATCCCCGAACAGCACTGTCTGAAGGGTGCTGGGAAGGACCCTGGAATGCAGTCCTTGGGCTCCTTGTGGTCCACAGGCCCACTGATCCAGGCAACAGCTAACTAATCCTTTTCACAGAGCTGTATCTTCCTTCTGAATGGTTTCCAGATAGTCCAGCTAATTTATAGTTTCTGAATGGTTCTGATAACATACAACCACTCAGATTCCTTTTACTTCAACTGTCCTTAGACTGACCAATAGCAATACAAGCCTTGCATTCCTTTGATAAGGTAATTTTAACGATGCCACAAGGCCTTACTACTTCAAGGCTTTGCTAAATTTACTAGGCCTTACTTTATACGAGGCCTCACTACATCTTAAACTTTAATTAGGCTTTTAGCAACAACATATAGCTTAATATCTAAACAAATATAGAAAAACACTTGGTATAATCTTCATAGAGTCTTCAGCAAGCACCTTTATCACACAGGCACACTTTTCAGCTGTCACAAAAGCCTTTTTAAGATTGGTGAGGTGGTAATCTTAGTTTTTTGGGAACTTTTAACAGTTCAAACTGTTTGGGTTTCTAATGTATATAATATATTTTGTTTTTCTACTAAATTTAATTACCCGCTTGACATGCTTTCACTTTAAAATCCTATTAATAAGAGGCTTCTCCCCACCCCCACCCAATTTTAATTTGTGATGAAGAATACAAATACGCTTTTAAATAACTAAATATAAATAGTTTTTTTAATACCGTGATGATTCGAGTCCCCCCAAGTACTTTTTTGGTATAGTTTTTAATGGGATTTGGTATTTTTTAATAAACCAGAATGACCTTTTCCAATTCAAAGTCACACAGTGCCACATTTCTCCCATTGTTCGCTGTCCTCTGCTGGAAGAGAAACCAGCCCCATGTGTCAGTTCACCTGTGAGCTCTCTACTGAGAATAACTGTAATTCATTTTGAGATGGTAGCAACTGTCCTAGCAGTGAAACTGAAGACAGCTGAATAGCTCTCAGATGGGAGCATTGTCTCCTGCAGTAAAGCAAGGCTAGTTTTGAGGAAAAATGCTCTGTAACTCATTACCAATCCAGCAAAAGATAGAAATATTTTCAGCAGGATGTTGCCATCCAAAACATAAAACAACAGTACCTCTACAGGGATTTCAGTAACATTTTTACAAGGTGTTATGAATAAAGGAATTAAAATGCTCCTATAATTTGTCCCATTTCTAATCCACATAATCTGTGGAAGCCACAAAAAGAAGATATATTATTGTTGCTAGTCTGAAGTTTTCAATTACCCTGGCTCTGAAAATCATATTCCTAATAAAGCTGTAAATATCCATTTTATATGTTCACAACAGTCCTAAGGTAATTTTACATCATCACAGTGGTGCTGAAGGAGCCTGGGGTGTTGTGGGTGCTAAGGTACACAGTTGCCAGCTAAGATGTCAATGAATCTGTGAATTCTGCTAAATACCTTGCCAACAAATGGACACAAAAAAGAAAGGAAAGTGGTGCTGAAAGTATTAATCTGAATTTCCCCATTATTGATTGTAAAGATGTGTTATCATTAGCAATAAAATCCTTCTTTGTAATATTTATGATTAGGGAAAAGGTGCCATATCTTATTGCTAAATGCTGTGTTGCCTAAAGCAAAGTAGTTTGCAACATAGTAAACCATAGGTGATAAATGGCATAAATAAGAAAAAAACCCCATAGTATGGGATAGTTATCCCTAAATAAAGGCTAATGCAAATTAAATGACCGCAAATGGGGTCACTGTGAGGCACTGAACAACAGAAATTTACTTGTTGAAAAATAATACAATAAGAAAAATATATCCATGTGTAAACAGACCCCAATGTGTACCTTGTATATAAAAATGCTCTTCAAATTCCTTTGCATCTGATTATGTATTGCCTATTTTGGTAAAAAGGTATCCATGTCTGTTTGTAACTGCAGCATTGTGTGTGTGTGTGTGTGTGTGTGTGTGTGTGTGTGTGTGTGAGACAGAGAGCGAGAGAGAGAGAGCACATATTTGTATAGAAGTACATGAGTAAGTGCAAAAATAGGTACACACAACTTAGAAAACTTGGCCCAGTAGCATAAGGAAGGGTGAGTGTCAACTTAAAAGGGATGCAAGGAAGGCAGCCACTGCATTGCCAGCCCAGATGCCACTGTTGCTGCCGCTGCAGCTGCTACATCCAGCTCAGCCCCAGCATCCAGTGGCATGCCTATATTATTTACAGGTTATGAGCTTCTCTTTATGAACCTATAGCGGAGAGGACTCCTTGGACTTATCTCTATGAGGAAACTGAGGAGAACATCTATTGTGGAATGATCTGTTCTGCAACAGCTCCCCATGTGGGTGTCCCAATCCCAAATAAAATTAATTTAGATTTAGAACAATTACTGTGGAGTAACTATTCTGGAATAAAAGTGAAGGTGTTTCTTTCTTCTTCTTTTTTTAACATATGGGGAGATGTAGAATAGTTATTACTGCAGTAGCTATTCTGGTCAGTTTTTTTTTTGGGTAGGAAAGTCATTCTACTATTTGGATCGGAGAGCTTGACCTTGCACTCATTACTGGATGTGTCTAGACACATATTTACATGTGCCTAAACTTAATGCACCTTTGCTTAAGGCATACAAGGTGATTTAGGCATGCATCTACACATAGATGCACTAATGCACATTAAGATGCATTAACTTTAGGCAAAAATAGCTAAGTCGCATTAGTGCACGTGCAGACGCGCTAATGTGACTCAGCTATTCACACCTGAATTTGATACCTGCTTTACGCATGCCCTTTATGTAGATGCACACCCTTAATGCACCTTAAATTGGGCTAATGCACATTAAATGCACATGTGTAGACATGCCCATTGTATCACTTCTTGGCCTTTTGTAGGCTCAGATCAAGTGCTAACCATGTAATACTGGGCAGGCATGTCTGCACAAGATGCTGACCACGCAGTAGCTCATTACTACTGTGCAGTAACGTTGCATGGCAGGAAGTGTGACACAACATTACTATGCAGTAATAAGGAGTTACTGTGCAGTTAGCATCACCTAAAGCCATTCAGCATTGTTGCAGTAATGCCAGTTACTGCTCAGTCATTTAGTAATTGTTTATACAAGTACTAAATGACTGTAGATTAATGACAGCGCAATCAGCGTTTCATGTAGATGTGGCTGGCAATGATTTAGAGACACAAAACATCTGCTACAGAATCTGCTTAACTTGTTTTCACTTGTGTTCTGTTGCAAAGGATCGCCTGTAATGGGTAGCTGTCTTAGACAGGATCCATTCTGTCCGAAGAAAACAACAGGAAAATCGATCTCTCAAAGGTGTGCAAAGGTGGAGCTTCAGAAAGTCAATATTCTCTTGGGAACTCTCCTGTCAGTTAGGACATAATAGACACTTAAATACATTTCCATTTTCTCAGATACTAGAATATTAATCCACTGTATAGCCTTGTGATATGCCAAACATTTTAGAGTGTAGCACTTCAAGAATCATGTGACTAATTAACATCTTCCTACTTTCTCATGGTATTCAGGTTGTATGACTGAAAGGGAAATAAGTACCTTGTCTTCGTGGTGTACCAGGATGAGCGTATGTTATTGTATCTTAACACTTCCAAGGCTTACCTAGCATCAGAGTCTGTTTATGAAGCCATTGATTATAATATACAAAGTGATATAAAATCATATTTTGAAAAGTGATTCTGGCTTTTCTTATATGAATACATGGACAAATGAATAACTTCGCATGTCAGAAATCTCCCTAAGCTAAAATGGACACTTTTTATGATTCACAGGTTCTAATGCAACAGGTTAGTCCCAAGTCAGTCCACCTACACAGTGTTACTGTGAAGTAAGGCATCTACATGTACATTACTGTGCAGTAACTAATCAGGCATAAATTTGATACCTGCATCATGGTGGAGGTATCAAATTTACATTCAAGTTAGCATAAGTCACCATATTTACTGTGCAGTATAGAAGTGCATGTGTAGACGTGCCCATGCTGCTCAGTAATTTTGGATCCTGAACAATAATTTTTGTTACAGCGTAATAAACATGCATGTGTAGATGTGCACAGTGAAGAGCATTTTACTTCCCCCTCAACGCAGTTCAATCTTATGTACCCTTTTCTTTTTTTTAGTGCCCAAAGTGATTTTTTTTTATCTCCTTCAATGATGTGATTTCATTAGATCCATTTGCATCTGAGCCAGTCCCTTTATTTCCTCTATTTCTAGAATCTTGATGAAGCTAGAAATGCTGAAGCTGCTCTTTAGTAATATGATTTCATGCTGCTACAAGTGCAAAGAGCCCAGTCTTGGCTGATTGCAATAACAAAAGGCTCATTCCAAATCTCTGATGGGCTTTTTTCCTTCATCAGAAGGCTCTTGATATGTGAGGGTTTTTTTCTTGCTTTTAGTTTGATTGCTTTGATGCTCTGCACTGACACTAGTTGTAAATCCAAGAAGGATTATTTTGGTCTTTTACATGTTATCTATCATTTTGAAGGCATAATAATATATTTTTTCAAGGGTTGGAGGTCAGTCCTTTTAGATGCTCTTAAAGGTATAAGGGAGGGACACACACACACATGCCCAGCAACATAGATTATGTTGTTCTCTTGTTTATGCCTTAAATGAAGTTTGTCAAAGCAATTTTCACCCATTGTGAATTACCAGACATGACCCTCTCTACCTGGTTTCTGATGGGCATATGGGTGAATCTTCTAATAGGTGAGTGAATGTCTAAAGATGCTCACTGCTGTCAGTGGGCATGTTTACGTGTGCATTAGTAGGTACAGCACATTAAGTTTAGTACGTGTAACAACAGGTGTAACAACAGGTACTAAATTAATGTGCAGTAGCTCGTGCTACTGCACAGTAGTGCCAGTGTATGCTTTTTTGGTGATGTTAATATGCAGTAGACTAATTCTACTGTGCATTAGCACAATAGCATGGCTTTTGCTATAATGAGCTAATGCATAGTAACATTAGTCAAATGTGCATTTAGCGTCTCACATAGATGCGTCCAGTGGGAGTTAGGTGCCAAAACACCTTTAAAGATTAACCTTGAGAGCATGCTATTCTTGCTGGTCCTTTAAGAAGAGAAATTAGGTGCTAAACTCATGATTAGAGCATGGCAGTATGAAAGCCATAGGCTGATAGCTTTGAAGCTAGTCCCATATGGCAGCATGTAGATTAGAAGCAGCAGTTATGAAAAGTGTGTAATTATTTCTTGATTCACAGATAATCAGCCTTATAAGGGGTCATAAAAAATCCACAACAAAATTAGTGATCAGGAAAATTAGTGATTCAATCTACAAGTGTCAAAGAGTGACTGTAGTGGCACCTTCAGGTCCCCATTTTGAATGGTATGGCTAGGAAGGAAAGTGTACATGATCATAATGGCTGTGCAATCAGCTGATCTCCAGCCATTGAAAGGGGCATTTTAAGCCATGGGAAGTTAAAATATATATAAAGTAGCCCTCATTTTATGCTAGGAAGGGCAGAGATGAAGCATGCGGCTCTCTGGCCATTCTGGCCAGTTGGAAGTCTCTGGATAACTGTCCTATCCAGCATATTTTAGAGATTAAACCATCAGGATAGTAGAAAGGTGGTTAAATGCCATCTTTCTTATCTAAAATCATATTCTGTGTTGACTTTAGATACACCAAAGGCTTTGCCTAGACCTTGTCAAAAGTTCAGAGACATTCAGAAGAAGTCTTCTGAGTCCAGCTTTACAAACTTTATTAATAAATAATACACCTCTAATATTTTGACTTGCTTTCTTATAACAAAATATCATGGTTTTGATTTTGAAAAAGTTTCAGAGTTAATAGAATCCTTTAGAGGAACATATTCAATTCTTTTCTCTTGTGTTTTGTCTATTTTTTTCTTTTCTGGGGGCTATGAAAGAATGGTAACACACACAATCCTTCACTCTACTGGTATTGTGTGGTATGTTTACTGCACAGGATTTTTTTTCTCTTTCC
>NW_005843205.1:111835-139847 GCF_000455745.1 Alligator sinensis
TTCCCTTCTAAAATTCTGTACTGTTAAATGTTATTTCTGTACTGAGTTAAAATAAAGGTTAGGAACACAGGGTGAATTTCTGTGGTGCCTGCTGGTCTTCATTGTAAGCACTTACATTTCAAAGCTATATTTTCAGCAAAATATTCCCTTCATATTTTGAATAAGAGCCAAGCTGGCAGGAAAAGAATGAGAAGTCAGAGTGAGAAGAAACTGGAGATGGGTAGAAGAGAGCAAAAGGCAACTGGAGAGAAATAAGGGAAGGAAAAGACAGAGTGGGGAAAGAGAGAAAGCTACAGAGGTGCAGATGTACCATAACTACCTTAACAAAGGAAATGGGGGAGGAAAAAAAGATTGACAAAGTGATATATGTATGATGCTACTTATTGTTTTCCTCACTGGTCTGGAATGTATTCTTATCACTTCCCTGCTTTTTCCTTCCTTAGTTCACGGTCACACAAACAAAACTCCTTTTATTTATCTGTCCTACTTATCTTTTAGGAATTTGGTTACGATGCATAGGCTTGCAATGGCAATACATACCCTATAAAATATACAAAGGACTTATACAAATCTTTGTTTCTTGACTAATAGTCCATTTAAAATTTGCTTCTGAAGCCTAGGGTTTTCTCTTGCTAAATTTAAATTGTGGAATTTACCATTTGCTTAACCTATCAGTCTGCTTCACTTAAATATCCTGCTAATCTGCCCTATGTAGTTTTTGCAAGATTCACGCTGAAATTACTTAGAGTTTTAATATAACTTCAGGCTGACCACTTAGGTATATTCCTTTAGGCCTGCCTACATCCTTAAAATGGCCCCACCTGGTAACAGTTAAAAACTACAGTGCTGTGCCCAAAGGATAAGCCACTGCAGGTTTATATCAAAGCATGATGTAAATTAACATAAGACATTTTTACACGTGTGCTGGGACTCAGCATCAGGTGTTTTCATTAGCAAGCCATGCTAATGAAAAGTGTCAGCATGTCAAGTGTCATGTGTATCAGCATCCTTGCGTTGGAAAAATGGCAGCAGGACACTTTGAACTAAAGCTCATTGAACATGTTTTATTTCAGAGTGGTCCACCACCATTTTTTCAGTATGGGGATGCACTGGGACACTGATACACGTGATGTGGAAGGCTGCTGGAGCACGTCAATTGCTGTGCTCCAGCAGACTCAATTAATCGAGTCTGCCTTTTCTAGAGCAACAGAGCAGGCTCCCTGCATGTCTGTAGGAGCCCATAGGGAGTAGAGGATGCAAATAAAGAGGAGGTACAGGAAGAGAGGGCATTTTGTTGATAAAGGGAGAATGCAAAGTTGAACTTGTCCATCCTGTACTTTTTTGTTACTACTTTGCTCTCTATTTTATCAATCCTATATAATATACCTATCTGAAGCTCTAAACTTTAAGATCTTAGAGTCTCTCTGAAGTTCTTTAGTGCTGCTTTCATCTTCAGTCTTCTTATCTTGTAGTACAACTACAAATTCATACACTTTTAACATTTCCTGAGGCATACAATTAGATTTCTTTTTGAGTACGTTAATTTTATATTGCAGAAATGAGCTCATTGTACCCATGACTTAGTAGTTACCTCAACTCTGCTGTTTCTTTTATTACATTACAGAATATCAAATCTATTGAAAGCTCCCTCAAGTATAGCATTTGCACTTTTTAAATTCAAAAAATCATGACATTTTATAATAGAACACTTAGGGTGATATATGATATATACGTTTCCTAATTTCAGCAATCTTTAAAAAAAATTAAATACTTGTCTGTCCTAAGTACAAATGGATAAGCTGTAATTGAAGAAGTTTTAAGCACAATTTTTATTAGTATTAACTTTTCCAAAGATAATTGAAGTAATTCTTTAAGTTTTGTGTTGCAGTTTTGTATGGTCAGTCACAGTAAAGAAATCATAATTACATTACCAATCTGGATTCTCACACAGAAAACTTCATTAAGGAGAAGTTAAAAGTGTAGGCTCTTACAGCATCATCCTTTTGGGCAAGTCAACACGTATGCTTTAATATGCATAAGCCTATTTTAATGCACATTAAAGCATCACAGAAACCATGCTCTTTAGCTAATGTGCATTAAAATCGGCTAATCTGCATTTTTCTGGTACTTCGCAATGGAGGTACTGCATTTAATGCGCATAACCAAAAGTGCATTTATGAACGTGTAGATGTGCCCTTTGAGTTCATAAACTGAGTCTGAATAAGCCATAAAATCACGCACAAATTGTTCCCCAACCTTAATATTGCCTCTGTGAATGTGGGACAATTTAGTATTCTTAGATTAATTTAGAGGAATGGCACAGTGCTATTTTTAATTAGGCTTAAGGCTGTCTCTGTATTAGATGGGATGGATCAACTTTTCAAAAGTGCTTAGGAGAATTAGGCACTTGACTCTCACTGAAAGTAAATAGAACTTTGTTCCTAAGTCACTTCAGTACTTTTGAATATTTCAACCAATAGCTTTTTCAAGTGAGAGAAGTGCGTGAAGACAGTGATTGTCAAATGTTGATTTGATTTATGAGTCATCTATTCAGCTCTTGTTCATGCATATCTAGCCTCGGAGATCATTTAAAATGGGTTTTGGGTAGTAAATACCAGCAGAATAAAATGCGTAGCCTATGTCTGTGAACACCTGTAGTTGTTGAAATGTAATGAATGGAGGGACAACATCAAAATCTATTTCTATGATGATGTATGAGTTAACTTGGCTTTAGGCACAAGTCTAGTGTCTGTAATATGGCTTAAATAATGTAAGACTCTTTAAGAAATTACATCAGAAAGATAGTACAAGCATAATGACAGCACATCAGTTTCTGCAGCTGAAAGCAAACAAAAGAGGGATATGTATAGCATCACATTCAGCTACTTTTGACTACCCAGCCAAAGAAAAACAGTCACACATTTACAGCTGGATTGACCATGGGTAGTTTTTACCACAAATCTATAGTAAGGCTCAGATGCATGCCTCTAGAGACATAGTGAGAGGCTTTATTGACTCTAGCATCTCACTCTTTCAGAAAATATGCCTGTAAATTTTTAAGGAGATTCCATAATAGTTTCTGAATTAAAGATATACCTTAAGAGAATAGCAGAGCTCAAGTGGGCTGGGAGTACAAAAAGGATTTTCCTTATGCGCGTAGTGACAGAATGGATAAATCTGGTACCTTGTATCTGTGGACATGGGACTTTCTAAAACATTCTTTTATAACCCCTAACATGCTGGCAGCTTTAACAAACCATTAGGTATGAGAAATTCCCTTTTTAATGCTTTTAAACAAAAAATTCCCTATGTCGTGTTGGAGAGTAATCCCATTCTTCCAGACCATGTGCAATCCAAAGATGGGAAGCCCAAACCAGTAGTCTTTATGGAGTCTTCAGAGGGAGGCAATTATGCTATGAAAAGCCAAGTATCTGCCTAGCAACAACCCCTAGCCTCCTCACCCCATCCCATATAATGTTGCAGAATTTCTAAGAACAAGGGTAGGGCTTCAAAACCTAGCAGGTGCAAAACCTAGCAAGTGTGTAGGAGTCTGGGTATCTACTGTCAGGTTACAATGAGAAAGCATGTACAGCTGGCATAATGTTTTGGGAGTAAAGGGTCAAAAGAATTGAAGACAAAAGGTTCTCTTCTCCAATCAGCTGTTCCCATTCAACTCAAAGAGAAAACAACCCTATTCCCACTTCCTCTGGTTGCTTCTTGCTGCTTTTTGGATCCCATGAAGACACCTTTTTTATTGTCCCTGCCACTGTCTCCTGCTCACTTGTCTGTGATGGTGTTCCACTGAGCCTTATTAGTCGGTAGTTTCCAACCTGTTGGGTCAGCTTTGGCAATAGGAGAAAAGCTCCCCAAAGCCTGGAAACTGGAAGAACATAATATGGCTCTTTGAGGGTCATATATCCCACATCCTGTAAACTTTAGGGCTTCCTTAGGACCTTCAAGTCATATTCTCCAACTATATCCCTTCCCTGGATCCATAGCTCCAGACTGGTCTAGCTTCTCCTGTTCCACAGATCAAAACTACCAGCCCTGAATGGTTTTTATGGAGACTGTAATCCTAGAAAAACACAAACTTCCAGCCTTAACAATTTCTATATTTGGCTTCTAGTGCTATTCCTCACAAAGAAAAGTGTTAGAAATGTACTCTTTGTTGTTGTTTAAACAGAAGCTATCATGAGCCTTAGCATTTAAAAGTCCTTGGAATCGAGGTAGATAATTGCTGCAGACTGCACAAGCAGCCACAGCCATGTTTGCAGGTGATCAGAGAGTTTTCAAAAGATAGATCTAAAAGATTATATCCTGGAATTATACAAAGGGTAAGGGAGAGTAAGATGAATTGTTAGAATGGATGTTTGTGAACAAAAACAGCCAGGAACTGAGAATAAGTAAGGAAAAAAAAGTAGTTATGGCAATGCCAGCATTTAAGAACTGCAGTTGTGGGTCAGAAGCAATGATTAAAAAATGGAGTCCTGGATTCTGAGTCCAGTGGATGTACTGGTATGTGATCCAAATTTGATACTATACTGTAGAGTAATCTTAGGAGAAACTTTGCTCTACCAAATTTTAATAGAACTTAAATTCCCTAACATTATGTGCATTGTCAGCGGTCCCTTGATGCAAGAATTATGATCGTCCAGTAGACAGGGAAGTCATAAGGAGTCTCGAGATGACTGAACTGGCCAATCCAAAATCTGCATGTTCAACTGCAGATATGGCATAGAGTTCCAGAAGGAAGGCATGGATCCTAGTGATGTTGGGTTACAGCTTTTTCTGTTTGTATCTCTTGCCTATTCACTTCCATAGTGAGGCAAGTTTGCTCGACACTGTGTGTATATAAAAGAAGAACATTCTTTCACAAATACTGCTGTGATATGCTTTGAAATGTATATGGGATAATAATGAGAAGCAGTGCTCAGATAAAAAGGAATGCAGCCTCTCCTATTCACAGATCACTGCACTACAGAGAACATCGGGATGACCAGCATTGACAAGTTTAAATGCCATCTTTAAAAGTTATACTATACACAATAGAAGTTCTCAGCCTCTTTGTCCCCTTCTCCCCGCAGCCGCACCCCAGCCCACTGTGCATAATTCCTGTAAAAGAAATCCCTTCCCAGCCTTGATTCCTTACTTTTCTTGTGGTGTAAGTACAAGGTGTGTTTACCTGGGAAGGAGTTTTAGGCCAAGTATAGATGAAACAAGAGGCGTGTGTGCACAACACTTTAAAGAGGACTAGATGCTTTTGTACCGCTTTAATGGTGTCAGTGTTTGCATGCCTCAGTGGTGTATTGTGCATTAATTCCAGCTGCTATAGGACATTCAGCAGTGTAATTGTACCTTAAATGACTTGGGGCACAGCAAACTAAAACTCCTTTGAGGAGTTTTAGTTTGCTGCCCCTATAGCTGCAAAGCGAAGCATTGGGCTCTGTGCAGCTCCACGGCTCTGCAGGAAGCCCTGCAGGCAGCCTGGCAGCAGCCCAGGAAAGCAGAGTCCACCCAAAAAAAGTGAGAGCCTGATCTTTTTTTTCTCACCTCTCTAGAGCCTGCCTGCCTGAGCTGCGCAGGAGCCTGGTGCTTCCCTCCACAGCTGTGGTGCCCCCCCCGGGACCACCCAAGTCAGGTGCCTGCGGGCAGGTGCTGCCTGGGGGGGGTCCACTGCTGCCACAGGGGGAAGCACCAGCCACCCCTGCAGCCTAGGGACTGCTCCGGCCACCAGCAGCTTGCCCTCCCTTCCCTCACTGAGGCAGGTGAGTCAGCGGGGTGTGCGCATGACGTGGGGGTTTAATCAGCCCTAAATTGAAGCAGTGTTTTTTAAAACCCACCATTTCAATTTAGGGCCCCCATTTCATCTACGCATGTCCTTAGGAAACAAGTTAAATGTTACTGGTAATTTACCTAAATGTGTTAAAGGCCATGTAGTAGATCCCAAATCTCCCTTTGTTCCTTAGTCCTTGGTCTGTAGCTTGCTTGCTTCTGTTTATATGAGTTCCACTTTGTCTACAAAGAGTCAAATTAACAGTTTGAACACCTCACTCACAACCCACATGTTTAACGATTGTTCCAGTTAAACAACAGCAGTTGTGCAGAAAAAAGTTAGGCAGACACCACATTTTTTTCATCTTTCTGTTACAATTGCCAAAGAAGGCAATCTGGTTTGTATAAAAGCTATGCTTTTGGCAGTTATATAAACCATATTGAGGGTACAAATTCATTTGGTACACTCAGAGAACTGGATTTTAACAGTTTTGGCTGGTATTTTTTTGATCAGTTTCCAGTAGGACAGGAATTTTTACCAAATGGCAATGTACTAGCAGCAAACATTTAAGTGGTTTTTAAACTTTTTATGGAGGCATTTCTTTCAGAAGTTAGGTATATAGAAAACTAAAGTACTTGGAATTTTTGTACTTAGAGTAAAATATTCCCATCACAATGAAAACATTTAAATGATGAAGAACCCCAGTGCTTCAAAAAATTGGAAACACTGCAGCAGTTTATATACAATGCAGAAGTATATATATTATTTTATAGATCATGACAACATAACCATTTTTTCATAATCAAAATGTGATATAATCATTAACATTATAGTTGTCAGAAGATGTTTATAAATTATTGCTTGTTACCAGAAATTTTTTAACTAAATCAAATTACTGTAATTTGCAGCTAATCTTGCAGGCACACGTTAGAGGTATTTTGAATAGAAATGTACCATTTCTGTAGGAGAATTACACAGTAGTGACTCCTGGGAGAGAGATAAATTGTCTAAGTCAAGTACAGATGCAAATTATGGATCTGTAAAGTAGTTTGAAATGAGTTTTAATTAGGTTAGGAAATGAAGATGTAATATTATGATATATTTGTGGTGCCCCAACAGTGTTATCTGATAACAATAAACAGAAGAGTCTGAACATAAATGCAGATATACTATACACATAATGAGTAGAGATGCCGTTCATTTTGCCTTGAGATGAAAATCTACACTTCACTGTACTTTTCCCTCCACTCATTATATGGATTACAAGTACGAAATCTACCAGGCAAAAGGTCAAGACTCGTGTTCAAATCTGAGAGGGTATAACTCCATGAATTTAAAGACTAGTTCCCCTTTCTCTGTTCTTCCTTCATAAGTAACACATGCCTGTCTCACTCCACTCATTTTTAAGGACCTGGCATCCAGCTCCAAGAAGTATCCTGAAGTTCTTGCTTCAAGGGCTTTATGGTGTGGAAACTGCCTTGAAAGAGGAAACACATGGTAATTGACATCTTGGCCACTCAACCCTGCTGAGACATACTTAACTTCAGCAATTAGGCAGATTAGACAGATCAGGTGTGGTTCTAAATCACTTAAGAGTAGACTTGAGTGCTCTTCCCAAGCACTGGGCCTGAGACTGAGATCCTGACCATAGTCCTGGGATATGCAGCAGAGTGGATCTAACCCATTTATTTTGCCTAGCTGCTGCTGTCTGGTGTACTGTACCCAAACAGGAGTGAATAGTTAGGACTTATTTTATTGGCGGCAGAGCCTTGGTTGGGAGGGAGGCTATGAAGATATGCCAGTGAGATCATGTATCCACTTAGACAAGCAATACCTTGAGAGTTTCAATGTTTGCTTGTTTTATTTTCTGCAAAGTTAATAGTCAGTAAGCCTCTTCTAGTGGGCACTGGGCAATGCTGTTTACTGTTAAGTTAGATTGTACAGTACTGGAAAGTGGTGATGCCAAGATTTAGGTTGGTACAGCTAACTTGACTGAATCTCCTATTGTGATGTCACCCTAAAAAAGGAGGAATAGTGTTTTTCCCAAAATTAGACCTGTTTGTAAGCTGAGTTCTAACAAATTATTTTCAGTTCCATGCTTTGGCATGCTTAGCCCTTCAGTTTTTACTTTCAGGGGGGTGTGTCCCTGTCAAGATCATTTGGAGTTTCATGACTGCAAGGAATTGTAAGGGTTGCTTAGTAAACTCTTAGGGTGAGTTCTCTGAAGCCCCTGGTACTTTCTGGCATTGGTGATGTGTCATTTTCAGGAAGGAATGAGGAGTTATGTCTAATTTGGTATGTTTATAATATTTTTAAATACACAGAATATATTTTATAATAATATAACAATATGTCCAGTGTTTTCTTAGATCGTGGTCTCTTCAGAGACAGGATTGTCTCTTCCTGTAAGTTTATTCAGTCTTTAGCACAGTAGGATCTCAATCTTGTTTGGGACCTCTGGGCTTTTCTTCTTTCTGCCTATTTAATAATCAAAATAAATCCAAAATGAGGACTGAAAAGGGTAGGGAAAATAATGTAGAGGTTTGAATTCACCTGAACCCAGCCTTGGGCAGGAGTGCTTGAAAACTGAGATGACTCTGTGGTGGGGGGAAAAAGTTGTTGACTTCAGCCAAATTCTGACAGGATGGAGATTAACGCTCCCAGCAACTCCATTCCAATTGGCACTCTTCATAACATAACCAAGGACTGAATACAAGTACCTACCATTGATAGAACCCATCAGTTTTTTTTACTATAGGGAAAAAACATGTAAAAGAAAATAAGGAAAGAAGATAAACACACAGGGCATGTCTGCATGAGACATTTACTATGGAGCTGAATAATTAGCTCCACAGTAAAACATCAGTGTCTACATGTGCAGTGCTATTAGGATGGAGTAAACTAATTAACTCCATCAAAGGATAGTGCTGCCAGAAACAAGTACTATCCTATGATGGAGTTATTTATTCTGCCATAATGCACATATAGATACTGATAGGGCTGGCTGGGGCATGAGGGTTTTTCAGTGTAGGGGCTGCCTGCTGTCTAGTGCCAGCCAGCCCCTCTGCAGCACCTTGAACTGGGTCATAGCAGACTGGGCTGGCAGGCTGACCCCTAGCGCTGTCTGCCAGATGGGACTGCTCTGCCTCAGCTCAACGTGTTGCAGTCCCAGGCACATGTGCAAACTTGGCACCCAGAAGCAATAAACTCCAGCACAAACTACATCAGAGTTTATTCAGCCACCTTAATTACACGTGTAGATGTGCCCACAGAGAGATTAAAGGCTTTTATAAATTCACATAGGGAGGAAGAAGACAAATTAATGATATGTCCTGCAGCTCTGTTCAGGAGAATGTGCTTTAGGTAGTAAACTTCTGCATTTACTGGAGGACTGGTATCCTTCCTGTTACATTGTCCTCTCTGCCTCTTATCATGAATTAACTAACTCATGCACAAATTCATAGCATTTGCAAAGCATGACATTCCAATGAGCTCAGCACTGAAACTGAAGACTGACACTCAAGATCAACTACTAGCTAATGACAGAGAAACATTATGTTACCTTTCTGCCGGGCAACAGTCAGCAGCAACAAGGGCCGGGTTCAATTTTTGGGTCTAAATATATTTTACCTTGTCTTGAGGCCCCACCCAGATCACCTGGGAAACACTAAATAAATTACTAGGGTGTCCCACATAAACTAAAATCCCTTCCTCACAAGCAGTATAAATACAAAACACAGATTTATTGCAGAAAACAAAGGAAAATACTTAATGTAATATAAAACAGTACTAAGTACAATACGTAGTCTATAGGTTGTGCTGTGCCAGAGGAAGCTGCTAGAGAGCGTGGGTCCTTCTGTAGAGCAAGGGGCCCCTCATTGCTCTTGGAGAAATGGTAATGTGCCAATCTTTGCTCCCATGGAGAAGGCATGCAGACCAAAACTTCTGGGCTGGATTATATGGCCTGCTGAAATGAAATTCAAACAAGCACCAAACCTCGCTAGCTTCATCACAAGAAGCCAACTTCCTACAGCCCAAAACATACTGAATGGATCCAGACTATGCCATGACAAGAAATGCAAAACCTGCCAACATATTTCCACTGTACACCAGAATCTATTACAGACAAGAATACCCAACTACCTGTGGGGGCACATTTCTCACAAGTAAACCACTCTGTCTCCAGATCTCAGTCTTGAATCTCAAAAGGAATTTACAAACCACTCTTCACAGACAGGCTGATGATCTTCATCAACCTCCTAGATACAGAAACTTATGGACTCAATATAGACATTGGATTTATGACACACTACAACCTGTCTGACATCTGATTCCACAGGTAGCAGCAGGTACCGCTCCACTTTTAACTGTTACATCCCCCTTCCACCCGCCACACCCAGCCTGTCTCTCACCCCCTGACCCCTCCATTTCCATTTTCACTGACTGGCTTTCTTGCCTGTATTGCATGCCAGCCTCTGGTTTCTTTACTATTCTTTCCATCCAGGAAGAGCACACACACACCAACTAGATGCTTTCTCAGCCTGATGAAGGGTTTTAAACCCAAAAACTTGCAAAGAAAAAAATCTCCAACTATTCCGTTGGTCTAATAAAAGATGTCAGATTGACCCTAAGAACCTTGTCTGGGCTATGTCCGTGGACCAACATTGCTAAGCTCACGTGGAGCCTCATAATTCCACTGCAACCAGCAAGCCTCAGGCTTCTCAAAGATCTTAGGGGTCTGGGCTTTCCCCAGCCAGGACTGTGCAGGCGTGTGGTGACTGAAGGTTATAAGGCACCTCTTACCTGCCTTTCACCAGGGAGGTCCTCGATCCTGGCATTTCCTGGGGCTGCTGTGCCACTGGCAGTCCCACCAGGCCTCCCAACCCTGGCAGCATGCAATTTTAGGTCATGTCCAGGACCAGGGGCCTCCTCCTTCCCCATAGCCTCTGTGCCAAGTTCATCTTGGCACAGGAGCTCAGCAGGGAGATGTTCTTTCCCTGCTGGCTGGTCAGTAAGTGCTGCCTCTAGCTCTGAGAGTGGGGCATTAAATGTTTTTTTAAAAAAAGAAGGAAATAGGTAAGGACAGAGGGAGGAGGGGGGCACTCACTCCATCTTCAGGTGGTGCTTGGAGAACCCCAGCAGCTGGAGGTTCACCTTCAGGAACACCAGCTGCTCCACCAAAGCAGGATCCAAGCAGGTGCAGTGGGGTGTCACAACATCCCCAGCAATGCTGAACACCCTCCCACTTGGAACACTGGTCGATGGACAGGATAGGTGTTCTCAGGTAACCACAGCCAAATCCTGCCACATCTGGCTCCGGCTTGCCCAATAGGTCAAGGGATCACAGTCTAGTGGCTCCATGTCCTTGGTGAGATAAGTAGCCACTGAAGCCTCAGCGGTACCTGCCTGAGGCTGGGTTCTGGTGCATGTGGACCCCAACATTGAAGCTGTGCCCTTAGCCCACATTGGCAGTGGCTGGTGTGGACAAAACTGGCTGGTGCTGGGAATGCTGGCACGGGAAACTGGATCCCCCTCTTCCACATCCCCTCGTCTCTGCCTTTCTGCTTCCTTGATTCTGTTCACCAGCACCTCCATCCAATGATCAAGGGTTTTGGTGCTGCACGTGTTCCCCTTCACTCTTGGGTTGTGCATGTCTGTCAGCACGTGGACCATACTGGACCACAAGGGTCCAGCCATTTTCTGATGCCCTCCACCTGCTTAACCAGTGCCGCATCTCTGGTGAACGTGGCTTATGCCAGCCAGAAACATTGATCCCCTGGAACTTCTTCATTTGGTTCTCAAGCTCCTTAACTACAGGGAATACCTGGCTAAGAAGGGCATCACCAGCATTGAGTCTCTTGGTGGCCTCAAGGGGGTGCAGGTCCCTGATCTGCTTGCCGGATAACAGGAGGCTGCTGCTGCCACCTGGGACCGGTGCTGGGCACAGCCTGCACCCAGAGCTGGTAAGATTGGTGCTGCCACTGGCCCCAGGTGGCAGAACCAGCCTCCTGTTATCCGGCAGGCAGATTGGGGGCCCACACCCCTGGGAGGAGTCTGGCAGAACCCCCACAGCTGTCCTGGGGGTGTGGGCAGGCCCCCAATCTGCCTGCTGGATGACAGGAGGCTGATGCTGCTGGTTGGGGCCAGCAGCAGCACCAATCTTCCCAGTACTGGGTGCAGGCTGCGCCCAGCACCCATCCCAGCTGGCAGCAGCAGCGTCCTGTCATCCGGCAGGCAGATCAGAGGCCTGCCCATACCCCCAGGAGGGCTGCAGGGCTCTGCTGGATTCTTCCTGGTAGTGTGGGCCCCTGATCTGCCTGCCAGATCACAGGAGGCTGCTCCTGCCACCTGGAACTGGCGCTTGGTGCAGCTCATACCCAGCACTCAGAATATTGGTGCTGCCACTGGTCCCAGGCAGCAGAACCAGACTTCTGTCATCATGGCAGGCAGATTGGGGGCCTACACCCCCAGGAAGAGCCTGGCACAGCCCCGCAGCCCTCCTGGGGGTGCAGGATGGCACCCAATATGCCTGCCAGATGACAGGAGGCTGCTCCTGCTGCCTGGGGCCAGCAGTAGCACCAATCTTCCTAGCACTGGGTGCAGGCTATGCCCGGCGCTGGTCCCAGGTGGCAGGAGCAGCCTCCTGTAATCCAGCAGGCAGATCAAGGGCCTATGTCCCTGGGAGGAGTCCAACAGAGCCCCACAGCCCTCGCAGGGGTGCATGTGGGCCCCTGATCTGCATGCCGGATGACAGGAGGCTGCTGCTGCTGGCTGGGACTGGCACTGGGTGCAACTCGCACCCAGAGCCGGGAAGATTGGTGCTGTCACTGGTCCCAGCTGGCAGCAACAGCATGCTGTCATCTGGTGTGCAGATCTGGGGGCCCACAATCCTCCTGGGGTGTGTGGCCCCTGGATCTGCACCAGATAACAGGGGGCTGCTCCTGTCAGCTGGGACAGGCACTGAAGCCAAGTAAGCCCCACTTTGAAATTTAAAACATTTCAAAACTTTTGAAACATTTTGTGTGCCCTTGTTTTGTTTTGAAGCAGTTTTGAAGGCTTTTTTTTCATTTCAATTTTGCTGTTTCGAGCTCAAAACACATTGAAACAGCTTTGAAATGAAACACCCAGTGAAATTTCACACAGCCCTAATGATCTCCATCTGGCTGCTCCAGATGTCTGAAGTGAAGTGCAGAGCTACCTGTGGAGCAGCCTTGTGCAACTCCTTCCTCAAGTACTCCCTGCATGCCTCATATAAAGGTGGGCACCACCATCCTGCTAAAGGTGGTGCATGCAGGCATTTGGTAGGGTGCCACGAGTGCCATGAGCCACCTGAACCCTAGCTGTTCAACTAAGGACAAGGGCTGGCCATCCAGAGCAAGCATCTCCCCAATGCTCTGGGTGATCTTGCTCGCCTTTGGAATATGCTTGCCTTTGTCTGCGACTTTAGGCCACCACTCCAGGGTGGCCTGCCTCTGCTTCATTGGGATGGGGCCTTTGGAGTGAGAGGGAGATTTCCCTTTGGGCACCCTCCCACTGGTGCCAGGCTGAGGTGGATCCTCCTGAAATGCAGCAGCATCACCGTGGTGGTGAAGTGTTTCACTTCCTTGCCCCAGCAGTTCTGGCAGATAGCATACTTGGGATCATCTGCCACCTCAAAATGATCTCAAACTACACTACCTCCCACTTTTGGGTTGAGGGTGGGGATCCTGCCTTATACCCCTCTTCAGCAGGCAGAGGCACAACAGCAGCAGGAGCTGACTCATCTAAGCCACTTGCCTCCACAACCTCAACCTCAACCTCAACTCCTCTGAAGTGCTTTCTGGAGAAGGAGACCTGGCTCTAGGGGAACTTTGAGAGGTGTGGAGCACAAACTTAGATTACCCCTCGTTCCCCAGAATTTATTTTGCTAGTGTGCTCAGGTCCCCTGCTTTCAGATCCAGCTCCTCCTCTGGCACTGGGAAGCTCATGCTGGGAGATAAAATTGGGGTGGAGGAGGCTGTCATGCCAGTGCTGGTGGCTATTTCTGGTGTTAGGGGAGGTGGTGCAGGTGCAGGGACTGGTACTGCTTCCACTTACTTGATCTCACCGGTAGTAGACGACTCATTGCTGCCAGGAAAGAGGATGCATTTATGTTTTGGGGGTGTGGGGACTTGCAGCTCTCCCCCTAACCTCTCTAGCCCCTCTCCCTCCCCTGCCAGAAGACTTGGCTTTCCAGAATGCTTCATATAAATCTTTCCTGTGCTAGAAAATGTGTGTGGGTTTGTGTGTGTCTGTGCAACTGTAATCTCTTGTTCTCTCTGTGTGTGTAACTAACTAAAGTCTCTTCTTCTCTGTTTACTGTATGTGTCTGTAACTAATATCTCTTCTTCTCTGATTACTGTATGTGTGTAAATAACTAATATCTCTTCTTCTTCTCTGTTTACTGTTTGTGTGTGTAACAAATAATATTAATATCCCTTCTCTGATTGCTGTATGTGTCTATAACTAAATAATATCTTTTCTTCTTCTCTGTTTACTCTATGTGTGTGAGTATGTGTAAATGTATGTGCTTTCCTGCACAGTGATGGATCACAATGCCAGGGAAAACACAGTTTTCTTTTTAAAAAGTGTGAGGGAACACCCCCCCCCGCCAAGAACAAATAAGATGTTTTTCGCGGAAGAATAAGTTGAAAGAAATGGATTGGATAGGGATAAGTAGAGGGATTCTAGGCAAGGGTAATTAGTAAGCTGTATCCAATCCTTTCCAAGAATAGAGACTAGCAGGAGACTGACTAGGAAGTCAAGCCAGTCCAGTAGTACCTTTCAGATGCTGTTGCTCAGGCAGAAACAGCTCACAAATGAGACAGAAAGGCTGCAGACAGAGGTCTATATGCTATTTCTATGTCCCTCCCCCACAGCACTGTGGTTGGAAGGGGACTCAGGAAAAGATCACAGTTACTGGCCAGCTACAGATGTCAGTCTTTCCCCACCGTTCCTCTTTCCTCTCTTCAGTTTCTGTTCCACTGAAAGACTGCCTTCCAAATCTCCAAATCTTTTTCTGAATCTTTTCTAAATTGATTTGGAGGCTCTGAATTGATTTGGATGGGGGTTTTTTGGTCTCCCAATTTGATTCGGATTCAGTGATTCAGCCTCTGAATCATGCCAAATCTTCTCCGAATCGAATCAGTGACTGAAGCTTCGTACACCCCTATAAAGCATCTCTGGGATTTATTTACTAATTAATAAATAAATAGTCCTCTACAGTTGTCTATCAGCTTTCAGAAAGTCTGAAACATCCCAGAGCTTCCATTACACTTAGGCCTATAGAAACACTTTCTTCTATGCCTAGTATGCATTCTGGTCTGATCTGATTAGGTCTGATTATTATGATACAGTCATTGCTGTAGTAGCTGAGTACTTCTTAGTAGTATCTTAAGTTAAGTAACTAATATCTGAAATGTTTTGGTTGTTTCTAGCCTCTCCCCAGAGGAGGTATGTGGAGGAACAAATGGCTATATCCTTTATCTGTACTACGGAATACTTCCCAAGAGCTTTGTGACACAGTTCAGACCCCATGTGCTGCTGAAACAATGTCCTGAGCCTTGAGTGGGGGCAGATTATGGGTGGATGTCTACAGGAGACATAAATAATATTAATTTTTAAATGCTAGGATTAAAACAGAAAACTATGCAAAGTACATCTGAGAAAGTGTTACTGATTCTTAAACCAGTAATTCAGTGTATGGTATGCCTCTATTCAGAGAAGTGACTTTGTACAGAGACCCCTCCATTTAGGACATGTCTATATGGCTTCCGTCCCACCTTGTCTACTCTGCTGCCAAAGTAAACCGTATCTATGGCCTCCTACCTGGGAGTGCCTGTGAGAAATAAGTAAGCAGAATACATAGTCCTCCTAGAGCCATTCTATATCAGAATGAAGTGATACCATTTCCCGTGGTAATCTGTTCTAATGGTCAATCACCCTCACTGTGCAAAACCTGTGCTTCATTCCTAATTTAAATTTGTCTGGTCTCAACCTTCAGCTATTGGCTCTTACTTGACTTTTCTCTTCTAAAGTCCGATTTGATGTACACTATTATCTCCCTAGGAAGATCCTTATAGTTATCTCCTGATCTTTTTTTATTAAACAAAATAGAGTTAATATTCTAAGTCTCTCACTGTAAAAGAGACCTCAAATAATTTCTGCTCTTTTTTGCACTCTCTCCAATTTTTTCAGCATCTTTTTAAAATGTAGATGCTAGAAATTATGCAGAATTACAATTATAGTCTCAAATGCCATATGGAAAGGGAAAAACAGCTCTATAGTCCTGTTCATTACTCCCTTGCTTATACTCCAAAGGGCTGCAGCAGCCTTTTTTTGTCACCGCATCACACTGGGAGTTGATGTTCTGTTATTTATCCACTGTAATGCCTATATCATTGCTTTTCAAGGTACAGTCCCCCATTCTGTAAGCCTGGTGTGCAGTCCTTTCTCCTACATACATAACTTTGTACTTGGCTTTATTAACATGGATTTTATTTGAATGGGCCCAGATTACCTTGAAATCCAGATTTCTCTAGCCTGTTATTAATGAACCCACCAAAGAAGAGTATTAATGTTGTACCAGGTTATCCTGCTTGCTATTTGTGAATATTGGCACAACCCTCACTCATCCATTTGCAGTTTCATTGCCTGAAATTAGACTTGAATAGATGCAACTGACTGGAATTTAGTAAATAATTCCAGTGATGTACAAAAGCTCCTTCTGCCATAGTTGTGTTGTCTCTACTAGAAATTATAAAAAGCTCCTTAGTATCACTAATGTTACCAGATAACACATTAAGAAAATTTGCAAAGAGAAGACATGCCATAACATTTAATAATAAACCTGATCTTCCCAGATTTTGTTCACTAGGGCATTTCCATGAATCAGGAGGCAGGCAGGGTAGAATAGTGTTCTAACCCTATGCAGGTGCATCCTGAAGATCAACACCTGGCTGCACAGGTGGTGTTGCCAGCAAGGCTTTGACTTCTTTGACCATAGGATGTTCATCCAAGAAGAAGGACTGCTGGGAAGAGATGGGATCCACTTGATGGAGAGAGGGAAGAGCATCTTTACAAACAGGCTTGCTAACCCAGTGAGGAGGGCTTTAAACTAGATTTGCCAGGGGATGGAGACCAAAGCCCTGAGGTAAGTGGATAAGCAGGAGACCTAGAGGAAGAGCAAGCAGGAGGGGGAAACAGGGGAGGTGCTCTTCTACTACCAGAGAAATCAGGGCAATCAACTAGTTTGGATGGACCTGTCCTCACATGCTGAAGCCGGCAGTATGGCCGGCCTCCCCTCTCCACTAGGCAGAGACACACCTGACTCTCTGCCTCCCAGTGGATGATCTTCCACTGGGTGGGACCAGGTGGCATGCCCATTTCCCCGACCATCACCTGCAAGCAAAGCAGAAGGCCCTCCTGCACCCTCCACTCATTTTCCAGATGGTCTAGGAATGCAGCTTCCATCTGCTTCTGGCTTGCTACCACCTGCCTTTAAGTCACCGCTGATTCCCTGGCCACCACTGCAGCCTCCATGTTAGTTGCCACCTGCTGCTTGGTGGTGGCTGTCTGGCATTGCTCCAGTGCCAGTAGCTCCTGCATCTGCCTCTGGTGCTCCCATGTGTCCCTCTGCATTTCCTTCCTCCATGCATCCACCCCTCTCATGCCTGATGCTCATGGCCCAGATGAAGGAATGCTTCATCTCCTTCCTCCTGGATCTGCCAATATGCCTGGCAGTGATCACTGAGCCAGCAGGAGAAGGAGAGAAGGAATGAGGTGGCCCAGTGGTCTGACTCGATGAGGGCAGCAGAACTATAAATAGTCAAGCATGTTTAAGCATTTAATTGTTAACAGTGTCTGAACCATCATGAGGTATGGTGTCTTCTGCATAGCTGGACCCTGATATGTCCCTGGATTCTCAAGTCATTCTTGCCTTTTTTCAAACCAAGTATATTTCAATATGTTAGAAGTCAAATGCAAACTGCTTCACACAGAGAATGTAAACACTTTATTTTGGATAACAAATAATAGGAATTAAGAATATCCAGGACTTGATTGAAAATACAGTTTCCAGATGAGAGTTGCTACTGAATGAAGTGCAGTTTTGCCTTTAGATGGATGGGTTAGCATTATTCAAAGATTCACTGTGCTGCGTATGATATGTTGTCATAGTTACATAGTGGCAAATGAATAAAGCTTATGTTCCAGAAGAGCATTTAGCTAGTTTTCCTTTCCAGAGAATAGATTTCTCTCAAAGGCTTTCTTGTTCGGTCTAAACATCAAATAACAAAAATACCTTTGAATAATATAATTATTAGTACAATTACTCTGTCAAACAGTGTTTGTTATTTATCTTTAATATGCTATATTGATTACTGACCAAAGTTTCATTTTAATGACTTTTTAGAGTTTCTTGTTGTATGTACTGAAGTCTTTTAATTTTCAAATAAATATTTTTTTTAAAACTCTTGTAATAAATATTCTTCCTCTTTTTTTGAACAGTGGATTTTTTTCTTTTTCTCTAATTATAGATTCATAGATTCATAGATTCTAGGGTCGGAAGGAACCTCAGTGGGCCATCTAGTCCAACCCCCTGCCCCTGGCATGCAAGAAAAGGGTCACCAAACCTGAGATCATGTGATCCCAGCCAGGTGCCTGTCCAGTCTCCTCTTGAAGACTCCCAAGGATGGGGTAAGCACCACCTCCCTCAGAAGCCCATTCCAGATCCTGGCAACACTGACCATGAAGAATTTTTGTCCAGTTTAAACCTACTGTCCAATAGCTTATGACCACTGTTCCTTGTTGTTCCAGGGGGTGTCCTGGTAAACAGATCATCACCTACTTTGTGTTGCTCTCCACTTATGAATTTGTATGCCGCCACAAGGTCTCCTCTCAGCCTTCTCTTGGAGAGGTTTAAGAGGTTAAGGTCTCTTAGCCTTTCCTCGTAGGGCCTTCCCTGCAGGCCTCCAATCAGATGAGTGGCTCTTCTTTGGACTCTCTCCAGGTTGTCCACATCCTGCTTGAACTGCGGCATCCAGAACAGGACACAGTACTCCAGCTGTGGCCTGACCAGTGCCACGTAGAGAGGGAGAATCACCTCCCTGGACCTGTTTGTGAAGCACCTACGGATGCATGACAAGGTGTGATTGGCTCTGCTTCATCACATTGACTACTTCATCACATTGACGACTCATGTTCATCCTGAAGTCAACAGTGACTCCAAGATCTCTTTCTGCCACAGTGTTTTTCTCCCTAGATGCAACATCTTGCACTTGTCCTTATTGAATTGCATCCTGTTGCTCTCTGCCCACTTCCCCAACCTGTTGAGGTCAGCCTGGATCTGATTCCTCCTCTCCAGGGTGTTAGCTTCACCCCATATTTTTGTGTCATCCACAAATTTGGACAGGGTGCTTCCCACCTCCTCGTCCAGATCACTGATGAAGATGTTGAACAGCACCGGCCCCAGAACTGAGTCCTGAGGGACTCCACTGCACACATCTTTCCAGGCTGACACTGACTTATCCACCACCACCCTCTGAATGCAACCCCTGAGCCAGTTTGCTACCCATTCTACCGTATAATCATCCAATGCAAATCTCTTCCATTTATTAATAAGGATGGTATAGGATACTGTGTCAAAGGCCTTCTTGAAGTCCAGATAGAAACATCCACCTTAACTCCTGCATCTAAACATTTGGTGTCCTTGTCATAAAAAGAAACTAGGTTAGTCAAGCAGGACCTGCCTGCTATAAACACATGTTGGTTACCCCTTTGCATCACATTAGCCAGCGGGCTCCCACAGATGCATTCCTTGATACTTTTTTTTATTCCCTGGAATAGAGGTAAGGCTAACCAGTCTATAGTTCTGCAGATCCTCCTACCTCCACTTTGTAAGGATTGGGATGACATCAGCCCTCTTCCAATCCTCCGGGACCTGACCTGAGCACCATGAGTGCTCATATATCCTTGCAAGTGGTTCAGCTATGACCCTCACTAATTCCTTCATTACCCCTGGGTGGAATCCCTCTGGTCCCTGTGATTTGAACACATCCAATCCCTCCAAATGTCCTTTTACTGTGATGGCACTGACCATTGGTTGGCTGATATTCCCCTTGTTGATGTCCATGATACATATTGAGGGTTTGTCTAGATTCCTATTTAAGAAGACAGAGGCAAAAAACTCATTAAAGAGTTCTGCCTTGTCCCTGCTATCCGTCACTAAGCTCCTCTGCCTGTCCTGTAGGGGTGCTATACTACCCTGCACCCTCTTTTTGATCCCACCATACCTAAAGAAGGACTTTTTATTGTCCTTAATCCTGCTAGCCTGAGCTGTAGAGCTGCCTTGGCCTTCCTGACTGACTCCCTACATGTATTGTCCCTTTTTGGCAGGAGGGTAGTATTCTGGTCTTGGCCTTTTAAAGATCTTTGTATTACAGGACTTTGAAGAACAGCACCCTTCATCTTCCATTTTGAGACACATTTTTATGGAATTGATGAAATCTAGGTAAAAAGTCAATTTACTTGAACACATTCATCTCACTTCTAACAGATAACCATAAATCTCGATGATTTTTTTGATAAAGTCAGGTGATGCTTTTGATAGCCTATTTGAAAATAATTTTTGTGGAACTAGTTTAAAAATCCTCTGTAGATCTGTAGATGAAAAGGTAAGATGACAGTTCTGCCTCAAGAGACCCTTCTTTGTGTATTGTGCCTTTTGCTGCTTTCCAACATAAAACTGTATATTTACTTTCTGGTTTTCTCTAGTTCTACAATACTGCGATAGGGAATAAACCAATAGGTTTGGAATGAATCAGAACCATCTAGAATCTCTATTTGGTTACCAAAAGCCATACATTTTCAATGTTTGGAAAAAGTTTGGTAATCTTTGTGTCTTTAATTTTGTGTATGTGACTTTAGAATATGCCAGAAGTAGAAATACCATAAGTATAAGTATAAGTAGAAAAATACTACCAATGCATAGCAAAACTGTTTTGTCTTCTTTAGCTCCCTCTGAGATGATGGTGTAAATGTTGTTCTAATAGCATGTATATAAAACTCTGTGAATAAAACTGTCCTGTTTACACAGTAGTGTTGACACAGGCTTCTCCAGATAGGGCACTCTATGAACTTCCCTAATAGCATTTAATTGGTGAGTGAAGCTGATGAGATTCTGTTTCAGGTGCCATTTTATGAAAAAGTTGGCAAAGATGTGTAAGGTTCAGAAAGAGTCACAAGAACAATCCTAGTGCTACTCCACTTATAGCTTTAAATCAAACCAGCTGGATAAACTAGAACTTTGTGAAGTTTATAAGCTTACTATCTAGAGTAAAATGAACTGGAAGAAATACTTTTTCAGAATAATGAAGGGGATAGATAATGGTGAGGCAATCTCAAATGGATAAGTTTAGATAAATATCTTCTCAAGGTTAGCTGATCCCCTCATATTTTTCAGCTTTCCTCACATCATCCCTGCTTTGGCTTGCTTCCTTGCTATGGGGCCAGGGGACATGGGCCAGGGACCTGGGTCTGCAGCCCCTTGCCCCCTGCAGCAGTGCCTGAGCCCTGGCAACAGCCCCCAGGATGTGGCAGCTTCTGCAGCATCGTGGAGTGCACAACCCGGATCCCCCTCCCCAAAACACAGCAAAGGGATCCAGACCATGCCATGACAATAAATGTAAAAAACCTGCCAACATATCTCCACCACCCCCACAATAACTACACTCCACAACAGACCCATCAACGTTCCTGGATCTTACGTCTGCACCTCCAGAAATGTTATCTGTTTCATCTAGTGCACTAAATGCCCTGATGGAAAATATGTAGGAGAAACCAAACAACAACTACATACCAGAATGAATGCACACTGAAAATCTATCAAAGACAAGAATACCCAATTGCCTATGGGGGCACATTTCTCACAAGACAACCACTTTCTCTCCAATCTCTCAGTTATAATCCTCAAAGGGAATTTACAAAACGACTTTCACAGACGAGCCTATGAACTTCACTTCATCAACCTACTGGATACAAAAAAATCATGGACTAAATATACACATTGGATTTATGACATACTATAACCTGCCTAACATCTGATACCCCTGGTAACATCTCTACTCTTTACCAGCTATATTCTTATCACCAGGTCTAAATTCCCCTTTCCCCTCACCTGTCTCTCACCCATTGACTGCCTCCATGTGCATTTTCACTGACTGGCATTCTTGTATGCAGACTGGCCTCTGGCTTCTATTCTATTTCATCTATGAAAAGCAGAGACCAACTGCACATGCTTCCTTAGCCTGATGAAGGTCGTTTGTACCCAAAAGCATGTAAAGAAGAATTTTTCCAACTAGTTTAGTTGATCTAATAAAATCAGAATTTTTTTTTGAATGTTGATCTTTAATCAAAGAACCTTGTCTGCCTATGTCCTTAGACCAACATGGTTACAACCTATACACCTATACATGCACATGGCACCCCTGTCTGGCCACCCTCCTCCCACTCCCCCCAAGCCCTTGCAAGCTGGAACTCTGCTAGCCTGCAGAGATCTTTGCAAAAGTGAAAAATCCACATGTATCTCTGTTAAAATGAAAATTCCATGTTTTTCTCAGGTAAAAGAAGAAATCCACAGTTTTTTTCCATTTTCCCATGGGAAACAGAAAACCTGGCTCCCTGGTCATTAGGGAACTTTGAACAATTTCAGATCATCTCTACTCTGAAAATGATTTTTTAAAGTGCTTTCTAGTGTAACAAAAGACTGCTGCCTTAGGTAGTTTTCATCTTCTCGTTCAGTATGAACTTCTCAACCAGAGGCCCCATATATATCAAAACAGGGCCAAGGGAGCAAAAAGAAAAATAATTCCATTGTTTCAAACAGTGTAAAAATGAGAGACAGGAGACCCTGTCTGAATTTGCAATGTAGGTGCTTTTCACTGGCACAAACATTTATACCATTTATTCCTACAGAAGTGGAAGATAAATTCCAATTTAGCTATTTGCAAAAGATAAATATTCTGTCAACTGTAACAGATTTCCAAGCCTATATGCCAAGAAAAATATGCATGCATTAGATAACAAATTAATTGCATGATAAGAGAACTTATGTCTCTGTTCATAAATACTACAATCAATTAGAGAAGGCTTGCTTTCTGCTGCATAATTCTACATAGATTCAAACAGATATTTATTAAGTAAAATGAAAATACTTTAGACTGCAATGAGTACTGAAAGGAGAGGATGGAAGAAAGCAAATGGAATCTATTATGGTACACAGCAGTCTGTTCACTGAGTTGTTCTTTCTAAGCTGTTACATTGGTTCTAACACAGTTAATTTTTTCCTCTTCATGCTGAAGGTCACTCTGAAACAGAAAGACCAAAAAAGCCTAGGATAGGCCATACATCAGGTTTTGAACACTACACCCTGCAGCACAAGTTTGCCATACTAATTGGCAGACCGACTATACAGCTGTCCTCCTACACCTCCCCTTGTTTAGTTGGGGAGTGATGTGAATTTTTCCAATGAGAAGCTACATAAGGAGAGCTCCATGCTTAGGAAGACAACTCAAGCTATTTTAATTAGAGGTCTGCTTTTCAATGGACTCTTCATAAGCAATAATAAAAAGCCTTTGTGCGCTCAGGCAGTGTCCTAAATAAAATCACTTTGATAATTACAGGCCGTGTCCACACGAGACTCTGACTGTGCAGTAGCTCGCAGTCAGCATCACCAAAAAGCATCACCATTTGGGGCTGATACTATAGAGTGATGCTGGTTACTGTGCAGTAATTTATACTTGTATGTGCAAATACTAAATGACCTCACAGTAATAATTGTGAAGTCAGCATCTCATGTAGACGTGGCCACAGTTTTGCTGCCTTTGAACACAGCTCTATCTGTATGTGAAAAATAGAAGCCAAATGGGTAGATTTTTAACTGGTGTAAATTCTTATTGCTGCATTTTGTGGACCTATGATAATTTATGCTGGTTGATAATCTGCCCCAGGATGCCTGGACAAATCTTATGCCTTGCAAACTGTTATAGGTTGACGTTTTTAAACCTAGGTGCTTAAGTTAAGCAACAAAGTCCAGCTCTAGTACCTAAGTAGGCGACGTAATTTCCATTTGCAGTAAGCAGCTACAACATTCACTGGAGTTAAAAGTTGCAGTAGAAAATTAAGTAACTGGTTTAAATCCTTAATAATGTATTTAGCTGCCTCCCTTTACATCAGCCACCATGAAGAGAATTGGCTTTTAGTTCCTTTTTTTTTTTTGCAGAAATCAGCATTATTTCCAGGTTTTGAAAAGAACTAGCACTCTGCAAAAAATTCCCAAATCTCCCAGATAGGCAGTGAAAAATGCTTTTAAACTTTAGTTCTCAGAGGAACCACACCTCCATTATGATTTATGCACACATGCACACACATGTAATATTAATTGTTAAGTACATTATGGATACATGAGGTAAACTTTTTTCCCCCTTAACTCTTCTTTTAAATGAAGAAAAGAAATACAGTTTATAGTGCTATCTACCACTCAGTGTTTTATCTTTACATTATTAGGAAGAGAGAGAGAGAGAGAGAGAGTGCAAATAAGGAGAGATGCATTTTCCACAGATTTAGGCTACTTAGCAATAATTTGAAATTAATTCTTCATAGATAGAATTGCCACTTAACACATGTCGCAGCGCACCGAGGTGCCCTGCTCTTAGAGGGGCAGAAACTGCCAGAGGAAAAGCTCTGGCAGCACACAGAGAGCCCTAGCAGGGAATAGGAGCCCACCTGTGGGTTGCCAGGGCAACTGGAGGGGGCAAATGACCCACACCTGCCAGCGGTCAGCTGCCTGTAGGAGGCAGAGCCTGGCTCTCATAAAGCCCAGGGCTGAGGCCAGGTTGGTAGTTTCTTGCCAGCAGGCAGAGAGGCAGGAGCTTGCTCAGCCATGACACTAGAAGCAGTGAGAATTACAAGTACTGCTGGAGCAGAGTTACAGAAGGCAGCTCAGGAGGCTTGAGCCGTGGTGTTAAGTTATAGCCAAGCGGCTTCAATTTGTGTTACAGCCTAGGGGCTTGTGGTTTTGCTTTGGCGTTGTTATTTATTAGATTGGTGGTTTGGGCGAGGCTATTAGGAGTTGGAGGAGGCCTCGTAGGGACCCACAGAGGTGTGGGGCCCTAGCGCCAGTGAGGGCGCAGTATTGTCATTGGGGACTCACAACAGAGGGTGAGGACCCCAGCGCCCGAGTGGGCACAGCATACTCATAGGGACCCACAGTGGTGTGCAGGCCCTAGCACCAGTAAGGGCGTAGCATACTCAGGGGGAACCCACAGCGACGTGTGGACCCCGGCGCCAGTGAGGGTGCAGCTTATGGGGTGCTTAGACCCCAGCCCCAGAGAGGGAGTGTTTGAGAAGCCCCAGTGTGGGCGTAGTGAGCCCTAGAGAGGGGCACTTTGGAGAAGCCCCAGTGTGGGTGTAGCGAGCCCTAGAGAGGGGCACTTTGGGGAAGCCCCAGTGCGGGCATAGCAAGCCCTAGAGAGGGGCAACTTTGAGAAGCCCAAGTTGGGCACAACGAGCCCCAGGAAGGGGCAGCCTTTTTAAGAAGCCCTGTGTGGGCGTAGCAAGCCCCAGGAAGGGGGCAATATTTTAGAAGCCCAAGTGTGGGTATGACGAGCCCCAGGGAGGGGGCACTATTGAGAAGGCCCCGAGAGAGGGCGACAGCATTGAGAAGCCCAGTGCGGGCGTGACAAGTCCCAAGGAAGAGGGTGGCATTTTAGAAGCCTGAGTGTGGGCGCAGAGAGAGCCCCAGAAAGGGGGGGCATTATCAAAAAGCCCCAGTAAGGGCATAGCAGGCCCCAGGAGGGGGCACTATTGAAAAAGGCCCAGATAGGGGGCAACAGCACAGAGAAGGCCCCGAGAGAGAGCGATGGCGCGGCGAAGGCCCGGAGTGGGCAAGGAGAGCCCCAGGAGCGGGCGTCAGTGTACGTAGAGAGACAAACCAACGTCTATCCCATCTGCGAGGCTTGGTGCATGGTATCAGGGGTGGTTGGAGCCACGCGTAGCCCATAAGGCTAGGGTGCCCCGAAGCACCCATTTGTGTTGGACAAGATCCATGAGGGGTCCAGGAGTCTACGTGTCCAAGAGGGCATAAGGCAGCCTCCCAACTTAACTTAAGATCAAAGACGTGGCGGACGAGAATAGAGGGTGCTCTTGGGCTGACTTGACATGGAGAGGGGGCCTCAAGGAGATCACGGCCCTCCTGCAGGACCCTGCCGTGACAACACACAATACAATCTATGCACAGGAAACTAAAGAGAAGCATCAAAAGGATATTTCAACCCACGTGGCGGGTAACTTTATTCTCACCCCAAATGCTAGGCTTCCCCAAAAACCCTTGCAAATAGATAGTCTTGCAGTATGCTGCAAAAGAGAGTAATTTAGGAATACTCTAGAAACTAAAAAATATCCACCTGCAATAGCTGCCAGCTAAACTATATATAGAGAAAAGCTAGTTTATCTACATAATATACAGTATAGATGCTGAAAGGGAATATTTTGTGGTTCACTTATATTCTGCCTTATTAGTGCTATTGCTTGTTTTTTACGTAACTGACATGAGAAAGGTAGTTAGCATATTTAGCCAAATCCAAAATGCCTTTGAATTTAAGACAATTAGATTCTATACATGGAAAATTATAAATTTGTTATAATTCTCCACATATAGAATCTAATTATTGGAGCATCATAAATGTATACCCCTGCACCACTGCAACAGGCAAAGCAGACCCAGGGGGGTAGGCAATGGGGAAGCAGGAAGCCTGACCCCAGACCCTAGCTTCTCCCCACTCCATCACTCGCACCCTCGGTGTCTGCCCCCCTGCCTATGCCTCCACTGCCATGTGTTGCTACAGATATCTCCACACTGGGTCTCTCACCACCTTGGGCCCCATGTCACCCTGTGCCTCTGTGCTAGGTCCCATGCCACCTCATGTCTCCATTTTAGGTCCTGTGCCACCCCATGCCTCTACACAGCATACTGTGCCTCTGTACTGGTCCCTTGCTGCTCCATGCTTTGCTGAGAAGATTCCTTTTCTATCTATAGGAACTGCTTTTTACTTGATACTGAATTGTAAAGTGAGGCTTTGTTTTCCCCTTGTTGAATGGGGGAAAAAAATCCTTGTTTGGGAATCAAGTAAATATGGTAGTCTGAAATTAAGCAGATGGCAAAACAGTGTGGCACCTTATAGACTAATTCATTCAGAGATACATGCTTGCATAGGTTACAGCAGGGGAGACATATTTTTGCCCACCCCTGGGTTACAGTTTAGTTTGTCAGATGGACTTTCAGTGAACAGGGTTACTAAATAGAAAGGAATGCAGTCCTTTAAATACAAAAGTTAGGGAGGGTTAGGAAGCCAGGCACTGCTGAGAGAGGTGAATAAGAATTCAGAGTCTCTGTTCAGTCCATACGTATCAGGCCAGTCTGTACAGATGTAGTTAGGGTTACAAATGTAGTTAGGGATCCTCTGGAAGGGCTAGACATTTTTAAATCTGCAGGTCCAGATGATCTCCACCCAAGGGTGTTGAGGGAGCTGGCAGGGGTCATTGCGGAGCCCTTGGCCTGGCTGTATGAGCATTCGTGGTCATCTGGCCAATGCCAGGGGATTGGAAACTGGCTAATGTGGTCCCAATTTTCAAGAAGGGGAGGAAGGAGGACCCAAGTAACTATAGGCCTGTAAGCCTCACCTCGGTCCTCAGGAAGATCTTGGAGAGAAACATCAAGGAACACATCTGTGGGGGGCCTGCAGGGGAGATCATGCTCAGGGGCAATCAGCATGGGTTCATCAAAGGCAGGTCCTGCCAGACCAACCTCATTGCCTTTTATGACCAAGTAACTAAATCCTTGGATGATGGTGTCGCTGTGGACATAGTCTTTCTGGACTTTAAGAAGGCCTTTGACACTGTCTCTCACCCCATCCTCATCAATAAATTAAGCGACTGTGGCATTGATGCCTACACAGTTGGATGGGTAAAAAACTGGCTGATGGGGCACACCCAGAGTGTAGTGGTGGATGGGTTATACTCAACCTGGTGAGACGTGAGCAGTGGGTACCCCAGAGCTCAGTCCTCAGGCCCGCACTCTTTAACATCTTCATCAGTGACTTGGACGAGGGGGTGGAAAGCATGCTGTCCAAGTTTGCTGATGACACTAAGATGTGGGGCGAGGTGGAC
>NW_005843205.1:140501-158115 GCF_000455745.1 Alligator sinensis
TGGCAGGGGGTCAGGCTAGATGATCTGTTCAGGTCCCTCCTGACCCTAGCTACTATGAAACTATTTGGGCCCAATCCGAATCGAATAGGGCCCGCTTCATACAACCCTACTGGCTGGTAGTTGCTTCATTTGAAAGCAATGGAAAATAGTTAAAAAGCTTAGCAAGTGAGGGCATAATTAAAGGCTAAAAGTTTCCCCTGAACACACTTTAGGGCAAATTTCTATGCTTGTGCATTTGCTGGGCTTCTGCGTACAACAAAGGAACACCACCACTGATTAGCTTTGGGTTTCCAGCAGGATTTTATCATTATTTTACACTTCCTTCCATCCTTGTGACATGGTATTTAGCAAAATTCACAGATTCATTGATACCTGGCAGAGCCATGCTATGAGCACTTCCACTATGGCCTCAAGCTTGCAACCTCTGCACTGTCAACCATGCACTTTAGTGCTCATGCCACCCCAACCCTTATTTTACACTGCACTTTAATATGAATTCTACTTTTTTAATTCAAGTATTCTCATAAATAACATTTATACTTAATCGTTTTAATCAGAAAGGAGACACAGGAGGACAGGAAACAGTTGGGACAAGAAAGTTTTTTTCTGGTTTTTGATTTGTTGTTTGTCTTCTTTTCTCTTTCTGTGGTAGCATAAAAATAGTATCACATTTTACTTCTGATATTTACATAAAAATAGTATCACATTTATCGCATTTAAACTTACTTTTATGTAGAGCTTGGTAAATTAAGTATCCTGGCTTAGCATGAGAAGCCAGTGAGTAGAACTGGAACCCTGGCAAACTTAATAAGTGTGATGTGTTAAGTTGTGCCTGTAGAAATTGTAAAATTTTCAAGCGTTACAGGTGACATTTGAAACTGGCTGTAGAATGACAGATAAAATTTCATCTATGCTTTTCCAAGTGGATTTGTAGATAGATGTTACAATCATATTAATATTAAAAACTCTTTCAATGTTTCAGTTAATTAATTTTGTTCCATGTTGGGGGAGGGAATATATAAAAGGGAGGCAAATCTCATGAAACAGTTTGTTTATGGGGATGCAGTACCAGTTCCATGTAGCTCTATTAATAAATGTAATACTAGACACTTCATGCCCAGGTCTCAAAGTGCTTCACAAAAGTGAATTTGTTTTAGTTATTCTTATTTTATAATTTGGAAAACAGGGCACAAAAGAAATAACTGGATTGACCAAGGCAATCCCAGGGGCTGATGAAAGTATCCGAGTTACCAACTATTTGTCACAAATCTCATTGCCATGTTATACCATGCTGCATTCTTGTCTTGATGCAGGGGGATGGGATACCTGGTTGTCTTAGGTAGAGTTTTCTAAATTATTCTATGGGAGAAGGAGTCAGAGAGGGACAAAAAGACATATTGTCTTTGATAAGTTTTGGGGATGAAAACCACCAGCTGATTAGTTATACCTCTGCCTAAAATAAGATTCTAATAATTCCAAATTTGTAATCTAAAAAAGTCCCAGTTGAGCTGCCACTAATCCTAGAATTGCCAAAACTCACCAAACAATGACCTGTTAGACAAAGACATTTCCAAGGACACTGAACCTGATTCAGTAGGCATTCTTGAAGCAAGCCTAACAGGCAATGAAAGACCAGGCTACTTGCAAAATGCATGAGCACCCATGTTCTTCTAAGAAAGGCAGGAGGAGTAGTCAATGCAACCTACATTTTTTCCCCAAAGCTCAGTGTTCAGAGCAATTATCTAGGGAAGCAGAAGACTGGTTCAGTTTTGTCCTCAGTCTGAAGCAGGTGTGTGGGGTCAAATTTACATTTTCTATCCCCTAATACATATTCCTAACCCTGGGCTACAGACTAATTTTGGTACGAAACAGTCTCCACTCCTCCTGTTGATGCTTTGCTATTGTGCAAGACAGAATGCAAGTCATTGGACCAGAATGGTCAGGTGTGCAAGGTGAACTTGACTGTGACTTACTGTTTAGGACTGTCACCCAGGTTCTGGACCCCCATGGCTTGATTATGCATTTTTTTCCAATGTCAAATGCGTAAACTGTCCTTAGAAGCAGAGGATGTAACCCAGAATTCCCTACTCAGGGGACTGCCCCAACCCAAGACTATACAGTCAGCTTCCATCTTGCACCACAAGGGTGTAAACACAGGAACATTTGGAGCTCTTTGAAAAGGGGACCATTTCAAAGGGGCAGCAGCTGGTTGGAACATTCTCATTTTTGTGTGTCAATGATCTGAAAACAATCTGAATGCATCAAAACAGCTCAAACTTTAATATTCTATCATCCAGGGCTTAAGTTGGAGTGTTTTTTCTGTATTTGAATAATTTCCAGCACGTTCATGCATAACAATTAGAACGTACCAGCTGCTGCCCCTTTGAAACATTCTCCTTCTGAAAGGGCTCCAAGCATTCATGTATCTACACCCTAAGAATCTTGGGGCATCTATACATGTGCTCAGGGATGGAGGGGGAGAAGCTTTAATTAAAACAGCTCTGAGAGCTGTTCTAATTAAAGCGCCCACAGTGTCACATGTATTCAGCATCCTGCACTTCAAAATGGCAGCAGGGGCACTGTGACTACATTCAATTTTTCAATATTCATTATTCAATACACGTGATGTGGAGACTGCTGGAGCATGCTAATTAGCCTACTCCAGAAGACTTGCAGTCTGCTGCAATGCACGCTAATTAGCACAAGTCAGAGCAGAGGTCCAACGCATGTATAGGTGCCCTATGTTTCCTTTCTGTGTTGATGCACAGCTTCAAAAAGAAGGGAGGCGATCCACACCCTTTAGTACAAACTAACCTGCATCCTGGTGCTTGAGACATGTTCCCAGGAGGTGAGATTTCAGGTTTTAAACCTCTTTAGGATAAGAAAGTAACTGAACATGGGTCTCAAGCTTCCTGGATGACTGAACTAGGATATGACATCAATATTGTACATTGGTAGCACTTAAACCAATGAAGGGTAAGAAAAAAAAGGTATACTTTTCTTAGTTAGGATTGGCATTAAAGTTATGTTTAGAAAATGGGCTAAGCTTAGGGTTATGTTCATGGATTGGACTGGTAGAGCCCCCCCATGATAGGCTTAGTGCACAAGTTCATAGGTCTCTGTGGGGTGGATTCTAGCTAGAGTTAAGGTCAGGGTGGTAGGGCTCCAAGCAGTAGGCTTATGTTTGGGGCTGGCAGAATTCCCCTTGCTAATGTGAGGTTTGTAGCACCTAGGGATTTGCCTTCAAGGGTTATGGATGGGGCTTGAGATATGAGTTTTATAATGGGGTGGATAGTGGTCTCCAGCCTGGGGGTAGTTTTGGGGTTCTTGAGCACCCCAAGTTAGGATAAGGTTTGGGGTTAGGACTAGATATTAAGCTAAGTCTTGGGGTGTGTAGAACTCCCTAAAATAAAATTAGTCCACAGCTTTGTATGGCTCTCCAGGCTGGTGGTAGACAGCATGGATATTGGAACTCCCCAAGCAAGGTTTAAGACTGGGGTTAGGTCTGGGGTTCATTGAGCATGCTAAAGTTGGGTTGGCATGTGGGTTAGTGTTAGGCAGTAACATAAATCAGGGGAAGGAACTGAGGCAGCAGCCCTGGGCACCCACTTGGTGGGAGGCACAAAAATAGCAGCTGCCAGTGCCATCACTGGCAGCCACTACTGCCCCATGTTCTATTGCTGCCCAGGGCTGCCCTGTTATGTTTCTGGTGTTAGGTTTAGAGACTGAGCTAGGTTTCAGGCTGTGTTTGTGATTTGAACTGCTAGGATTTCCCAGCACATAGATTTATAGGGCTCTCATTGCTATTGGTAGGCAGGGTGGGTTTTTGAGGATCCCCAAGCTAGAGGTAGTTTAGAGGTGGCAAGGCTTTCAGCTTTAGAGATATGCTTGGGGCTGGCTGAGTTTCCCTTATTAGGGTAAAAGTTGTGGCAAGGAGAGATCACCAAGAGATCATTGGGCTTGTGTGCACTCCAAACTATTTTTGTACTCTTGCTGGTAGCAGTCTTTTGCTTGAGGCGAGGCTATACCTCCTTAAGCACCCTATTGTATGTTTAAGGTTGGGGTTAGGATTAGAGTTTGGGCTGTGTTTATGGGTGTGTTTATGGTCTGAGGTAGTAAAAGTCGTAGAATTAATGCGCAGGTTCCTAGGGTTCAACAGGATAATGGTAGGTAGGGCAGGTTGGGGTTTCCTCAAACTAGGATAATGGTTGCAGGAGTATAGCTTCCAGAAGGATGTTTAGATTTAGGTCTGGTAAGATTTTCTTTGCTAATGTGAAGACTCTGGCAGCTAGGTAATTATGGCTAGATTTGGGGGCTGAGTTTTGAGCTCCTATTGGCATTGGGTTTTGGCTAGATGTAGGGCTGGCACTTGGACAGTCTTTAAGATGAGTTTTGTAATCAAACTTCTAGTGTGTTCCGGGTGAACCAGGTTTGGGGCTCCATAAGTGTCCCGGGTTCAGGTTATGGTTTAAAGTTAGGGGTTAGGATTAGAGATTTAGCTTGGTTTCAGAGTGCATTTATAGTTTGGTCTAGTTGGATTCCCTAAAATAGGTTTAGCATACAGATTCATAGGCACTTATGGACTATCGCTCTCCCAGCATGAAGGTTAGGTTTGGAGGAGGTAGGTCATCCAGAGGTATGGCTTAGTTTGAAGCTGTCAGGGTTACCTTTGCTATGGTTAAGGTTGTAGCAGCTATAGAATCTCCCAGCTAGATTTAAGGGTGGAGCTTGAAAGGATATCAATATTAGGATTTGAGAGGACTCTTAAGGGTGTCCGGGGTCAAGCTAATTTTGGGGGTTTTGGAGCACCCTGAGATAGGATTTAGGGTTGGGGTTAGGGTTCATTTATGTTTTGGGCTGATAGGGCACCTTAAACTAGAAGTAGTGTACAGGTTCATAGGCCTCCTAAGCCTAGTGTTAGGTGGGGTGGATTCTGGGCCTTTTACAAGTTGAGTAGCATTTCAGGATACTTGAACTCCCACAGTTGTATGAAAGCTGTAGGTGAGAAAATTCAAGACTCAGGATCCCAAGTGAGTAGTAGTATCTGCCTGGATTCATGCACCATCCCCTTTCTGAAGCATTTTCTTATGGGCTATCTCTAAAGAGTTTGCTACTCAACATGTTGACTGCTATTTTGGATCATTCTTCTGAAGCACCTAATTCTAGGTGTGTAAAGAGCCTGGACACCTAACTCATGGCTGTAGATTTCCCTGTGGGGATCAGGTACCTGAAAATTTGTTGTAGAGAGAAATGCAAGATACATCATTTGAGAAGGAAATCAAGTGAAAGGAAGCCCTACTCTGTATCCTAATTAGGTATGCACTTCCATATGGGCTCTGGTGACTGTTCCTGGTACTGCTTATGCTCTTGGTATTAAATACTTATTGCACATAATATATAAGTAATACCATGGACCAAACCCCACAGCTGTCTGCAACCCAAGGAAGTGCCATTTTCACTGAGTTAGGTTCAAGCTTGCTTACTCTTCTGAATCCTTGCTAGTGTAGGCACCCAACCCTGGGAGAGGATTCAGGGCTGTCAATCCCAAATGGAGGTAGTTCTCTCCCTAAACCCAGGTCCTGCCTCACCCCATAGGGAAGCATGGGGCTTCTCATGACAGATTCAATTGCATATACATGAATGCCAGGAGCTTGGGAAACCAGCAAGAGGAACTGGCCCTTCCCTTACGTGAACATGACTATGACCTTGTAGGGATAATGGAGACCTGATGGGACTCTACCTATGATTGGTCTGTTGCTTTGGAGGGTTATACCTTGTATAGGAGAGACCGTTTTGGGAAGAGGGACGGGGGTGTTGCTCTCTACATCAAGGATCAGTTCACTTCCCTGAAAATTGATTTTTCTAACCAGGAAGGGTGACTTGAGATCCTCTGGGTCAAGATGTGGGGAGAACATGGGGCGGGTGACATACTTGTAGGAGTCTGCTATAGACCTCCCCACCAAGAGGAAGAACTTGATTGGGAATTCAATAGGGAACTGGTTGAGGCCATGTGCTCCCAATGCTTGATCATCATGGGGGACTTCAACTTCCCTGACATCTCTTGGGATAAGTGCATGGCCAAATCTGACAGGTCACACAGCTTTCTCGCTTGCACTGATGACCTCTACCTAATGCAGGAAGTCTATGGGCTGACTAGGGGAGGGGCATTGCTTGATCTGATCCTGGCCAAAGGGGAGGACCTGGTGAGTGATCTGAGGATTGAGGGGAAGCTTGGTGAAAGGAACCATGGTTTGGTCACTTTCTCAGTTCACCAAAGAGCAGGCAAATCCCTCAGTAAAACAGAAATCCTTAACTTTCAGAAGGCTTACTTTCACAAACTCAGCAAATTGGTAAATCAGGAAATTAGGGGCCATATCCCCCTAGATAAGGGAGTACATGATGAATGATCATTTCTCAAAAACATAATCTATGAGGCACACGGGAAAGCCATTCTGTTTCTCAAGAAAGGTAATCAATGGGCAAGGAAGCCCCCTTGGCTGAACAAGGAACTGTTAGACCTCATTAAACTCAAAAGAGAAGCCTACACCAGTTGGAAAATGGGAAGTATCACCAAAGAGGACTACTCAGCACTTGCCTGCACCTGTAGGGAGTGGTCCAGAAAAGCCAAGGCACCAACCAAACTCAGGCTAGCTAAGGGGATCAAGGACAACAAAAAGTCCTTCTCCACATATGCAGGAAGTTGAAAACAGAATAAAGATAGCATTGGACCCCTGTGAGATCAAATGGGACAGCTGACATCTGATGCCCAAGAAAAGGCCAATTGCCTAAATGACTTTTTTGCATTGGTTTTTCATCCTCCCAAGGGGATCACACTGTCAGAAAGGACATGAGCCATCCTGGGAGAGGGTGGCAGGGCCAAAATTGATGTGGGTCAGGTGAGGGAACACCTTGATAAACTGGACATTCACAAGTCCCTGCACCCAGATGGAATGCACCCAAGAGTCTTGAAGGAGCTGGCTGACATCATTGCATCCCTCTTGGCAAAGATATTTAAAAACTTGTGGTGCTTGGGCAAGGTCCCGGAAGACTGGAGAAGAGTGAACATGGTACCTATGTTCAAGAAAAGGAGGACACATGGCCTGGGGAATTACAGACCAATCAGTCTGACGTTCATCCCTGGAAAAATCCTGGAGAAAATTGTCAAGGGATCCATCAACACCAGACTAACAAAAGGCAAGCTTTTGAAGTCCAGCCAACATGGCTTTGTGACTCACAGGTCTTGCCTGACCAACCTCATCTTCTTCTATAACCAGGTGACATGAGCCCTGGACAAGGGAGGTGATGTGGATGTCATATATCTGGATTTCAAGAAATCTTTTGACCTAGTTCTCCATGATGTCTTCATGGCTAAGTTCAGAACTGTGGCCTTGATCATCTTATGGTTCAATGGCTAGGTAACAGGCTACGGGGTCAGACCCAAAGAGGACTAGTTGACGGGAGCAAATCAACGTGATGGAGGGTAATCAATGGAGTCCCTCTGGGCTCAGTACTTGAGCCAGTACTCTTTAACATCTTCATTAATGATCTGGAGTTGAGAGTCAGATGCAAACTGTCACAGTTTGCAGATGACACCAAATTATGGGGCAGGGTGGTCACACCGCAGGACAGGCTGGGGATACAGGCCGACTTGGACAGGGTTTCAAGGTGGGCTGACCAAAACTGGATGGCCTTCAATGTAGAGAAGTGTAAGGTGCTGCACCTCAGTAGGAAGAACTCTCAACATACTTACAAGCTCGGCAGTGCTACACTTGCTGGCACCGTGACCGAAAGAGACTTGAGGGTCCTCATTGACCACAAGATGAATATAAGTCACCAATGCAATGCTGTGGCTGGCAAAGCAAACCAAACTCTGGCGTACATCCACCAATGCATCTCAAACAAAACCAGGGATGTCATCTTTCCATTTTATTCAGCCTTTGTGGGGCTGCAGCTGGAGTACTGCATCCAGTTTTGGGCCTCCCACTTCAGGAGGGATGTGAAAAAGCTTGAGAGAGTCCAGAAGAGAGCCACTCATATGATCCAATGCCTGGAGGGCAGGCTGTATGAGAACAGGCTGAGGGATTTGGGATTCTACAGTCTGGAAAAGAGAAGGCTCAGGGTGTACTTGGTAGCAGCCTACAATTGTATAAGAGAGGTACATCATGTCCTGTGAGAACAGCTGTTCACTATAGCTCCCCAAGAGATAACAAGGTCTAATGGCCATAAACTCCACAAAGGCTGATTTAGACTAGACATGAGAAAAAAGTTCCTTATGGTGCATGTTTCCAGAGTATGGAACAGATTCCCTCCACAGGTGGTGCAAACACCTACTCTGGACTCTTTCAAAAAAATCTGGATATTTTTCTTGCTGGGATCACTTGATCCCCACTGACTTCCTGTCTATGGCTGGGGGGGGGGGGGGGGGGGGGGGGGGGGGGGGCGGGGCTGGACTCGATGTAGATCTCACAAGGTCCCTTGCAGCCCCTAATGTCTATGAAATCTATGAAATCTATTAAACCCATACTATAGCATGTAAGTGCTAGAGCAGATGGAGTTCATGACATATTTCACTTCAGCATTTTCTGGTAGCTAGTAGAGGTGGAGTCCTGTTCACAAGACTGAGTTTTTGTGGAAACCGTCCTTAGCCTGTGGCCATACCACCACTTTGCCAAGCCCAGGAGCACCACCAAAAAATCCATCTCTGTCTGCTTGCTCCTAACAGCATATGACAAGGATTAGCAGCTAGGCAGATGAAACTGCACCAAGAGGTTCTGAGCCTATGGCTTTTCATACTTATTTGCATGTATATGCAAATCTGAGGCACAACACTAATATATGGGAACATCTTTTGTTGGTGATATTTAAAGTGCATACAATAAAATTTAAAAAATACCTGAGTTTGGTTTAGCTGAACTTTAGTAAAATGTGAGGATCTGAGACTGATCTTAGGGACTTAACTACTTGTGTCAATTTATTGTGATAAGGACCTCCTTGATATTATAGTCTCAGTGAACAGGAGCAAAACACAGATTGCCATGCAGCACAGGATGCTATGGATTTTTTCATTTTCTTCTGTGGATCCTAAAATATTGATGTTAACATAATCTCCAGAGGGATAAACTCATGCATTGCCTCCTTAAACATGCCCAGGCATTAGTCTCCACAAATAAACTGTTATTCTTCAATTGGTGCTAAAAGATAAATTGACCTAGCAGGATATATGAGGAGCACTAAAGAAATGTATCCCAAATTACTGCAGGAAATTGAATTTGTAGCTCAGCTGAAACAGTAACCATCTCTATTTAAAGTGAAGTAAAGAGACATCAGCTTGTCTAGTGATGTATGGTCTTCTAGATGACCTTTGGCAGACGGTAGTGGGTCATGTGACAGTTGGGGCTGGAGCTGATGTTTCAGTTTTATATGCAATTTCTTTTTTCTTTTACAAAAGCCTTGTTCTGCAAATTAACAGAGTTGAAACTCTTGATATTTTTACAAGATATAATCCCTTTAACAACCATATGGCATCAATACCATTAAAGCAATGACTTGCAGGCAGGAATCTATTAGGATTTCCATTATTTAGTCATGAAATAAGACAGTATACACATCAAATATTTCTTGGGTAACCTATGAGATATATTTTTGACAATAGCTTATTTTTCAGAAAAGCAATTTCACAAGCTGTCTGTAATAGTATTTATATGGCTTCTAGCATATACTGAAAAGACAGCCAGGAGCGCTGATGAATATTTGTTAGAGTTTATTGACCCTCTATAATAATTCCAAATTCAGAATCAGCTATGCTTAAAGAATCTAAATAATTTAGATTGGTTTAAATCCAGAAACTGTATTTGTGCATGCCAGATATACTGTTTGTAAAAAGTGTATTGCAAGGTTAATTATAGGTAACATTAGGCTCCTAATTAACTTTCTTCAGTTATTTAAAAAAAATGAGTAAATGAGTAAAAACAATCGAAGCATATTGTACTTAGGCTACCAAATGTGCATTTAACTTTTATTGAATCTGATAGTTCTTGCCCAGAACAAGAATGAATGTTAAGTTGATTGCTCACAGTATATAGGTCCAAATTCTCCTCCTGTATTAATCTATTGACTTCATTTTAATTAAAACAGGAATAAATTTGTCTTCTAATGTCTTGCTTCATATAGTACATAATAGGTGCATCTACATGTGTGCTGGACTGTGCAGTTAATTCTTGCTTAAGCAAGTACTAAATGAATACACAGTAGCTGGTATTACTGCACAGTTCCAACACTGCACAAGTTTGTTCCCATGCTACTGTGCAGTAGCAAAAGTGTCATGGTTTGTGTCCACCAATGCTACATCACTGTAGTAACTCGCTATGGCAACGTAGTGTCTTGTGTGGATGTGCCCAATGAACCCAGACTGGTGTTTAATTGGCATATGACAATGGTTTTTATCATAGGTGATGTTTGTTATAAAGGACTAATTTGGGGAAATGGCTTTGAAAAGTCAGTAAAACTGTAGCTCTCTTCCTTGATCTCTTAGATGCATATGATACAGTCTGCAGACAAGAATTCACCTGAAAGTTCATGGACATCATACTTTGTCTTAAAATGGCTAATTTACTAGACAACATGCTTAGCAATAGATGGTTCCAGATTTTTTTCTGATAACATTAAGAGTAGACCACATAGATTGAACAATGGACTTCTTCAGGGATCAGTCCTTGGACCCCTGTTGTTTAATCTTTACATTCATGACCTCCCAGGCACCTCCTAAAGAAAATTCATATATGCTGATGACATAGCCCTTGTTACACAACATCCTTGTTTCTTCAGAGGAGAAATAATACTCACATCTGATCTGAATACTTTACATACCTACTTTAAACAATGGTGCCTGTGCCCAAACCCTGGGAAAATGGAAGTATCTACATTTCACTTGAACAATAATAAACAAACGAATTAGCAACCCATTATTGTTTTCAGAAATCAGTCCCTACGTTGTAAGAGTACTCATGTTTAGGAATCATCCTAGATAGAACACTGTCCTATAAAAAATCATTTAACTATGGCAGTAGCTAAGTTAAAAACCTGTAATAATTTGCTTCAGAAACTTACTTGGACTTCTTGAGGAGCTGATGCCAATGCACTGAAAACAACAGCCTTAGCGCTGGTCTACTCTTTGGTAGAATGTTGTGCCCCAATCTGGTTAAACAGTGCTCACAATGATAAGGTTGACAAGCCATGATAATCATCACAGGAACAATCTGATCCACCTCTCTTCAGTGGCTCCCTGTTCTTAGTAACATGCATCCTCCCTCATTAAAAAGAAAAAAATGCCTTCATTAAATTATGGACTAAAATAAAAAATAACCCACAGCTGCCTATACACGAAGATCTCTTAACTCATGGTGTGCAAGATTAAAATGTAGAATAACAATTCAATTTGAGCAAGACTTATATAACATCCAAGATGCCTGGATGCAAGAGTGGCTCAATTCTTCCCCTAATACAGAAATTATTATTAAAAATCGCTCCCTAGGCATCTTTGACCTTCTCTAAACCAAATCAGGTCAGGACACGGCATATGTGGATTTCTGCTGCATCGACAGGGCTGGACTAGCTCACTGACCTGTGACTGTGGCACCCCTTTTCAGACTTTGAATCACATCATCTCTGAATGCTCTATTCATGCATTTAATGGAACTCTAGTGGATCTGCACAATACTGTACCTGAGGCAATCATCTGGCTGCAAAATTTGGACATAAAATTGCGAATATAGTTCTCCTTGCTCCATGATCACTACATCATCATACACTAAATAATAAGAAAAAATTAGAATTGGTAGAAAGATACCATACCTATGAAGTACCAGCTCCTTCAAGGTGGGACTTTTAGGTGGGATGAGAAGGAAGAAGTCTCTTCTGTCTCTTCATGCATGCTCATGGGATCACCAGGAATAATCTTGTTTATAATTCTAGAAAACAGCAAGCCTCAAGAATGGTATTAAATATTAAGTCCTGGTTATTATTCTAATGAGCCTCAAGCCTCAGGAATAGCATTGCCTGCAGTCTGTGCAGGTATTATCCTGTTCTCTAATCATATAGCAAGAAGGCTGCACTAATTAGTGCACATGTACTAACCGGGTACATCTTTCTAATGTGTAGTAAAGTCAAATAAAAAACATCCATCTGTATTAATGCACAGTGGTGCTGATTATGGTGAATTAAGTTAGCACCTGTTATTACGGGTATTAAACTTAATGCGCCAAACATGTAGATGCGTCCACAATGTGTAAGACTAATTCTCAAAGGATGAGTCTACACATGTACATTTACTGCGCAGTAACCTAAATTACTGTGCAGTACAGGTGTGTGTCTATATGTGAGTGTTTTATACCCATGTGCATGTCCTGGCAAAGTGCTGGGGGTCAGCAGAGGGTCAGAGGTGTGTGGGCAGTGGGGCAGGCAGGCTGAAATGGAGAATGCAGGAGGAGGGGGTTGGCCAGAGCCTCCCACAGCCAGTGGCCTGGGCCTGGCTGGTGGTGTGCATGGCTGTCCCGGGGCATGGGCAGGGTGGGCTCCAGAGGGGCCAGCAGGTCCAGCACCATGGCCAGCAGCAGCGCAGGGCACTGGTCATTGTTAGCAGGGGAAGCAGGCTGGAGCAGTGGGGTGCTGGGCACTGCTGGCAGGGATGGGGTAGGGGCAGGGGCAAGGGATGGAGCAGCTGTGGTGTGGGGAGGCAGGGTGGGCAGGGAGGGAGCTGCCTCTGTGCTGGACATGCCCCTGTGCTGGGCAGGGGGGGTGGGGCTGGGCAGGAATCAGAGGGCAGGATTGTGCTTTTAAGATAGCCACCAAATGCTGGCAGCTGCCTCTGGCCTCAGCACGGCTGCCAAAGCCATGTGACCCGAGGCTGGAGCTCACCCCAGTAACCACAGGGGCACATGGTAGACTACTCTGACGGGACTAGATCTAGTCCCAGGTCTATGGGATTCTATGCTTCCTGGGTTATTTTCTATTTTCCCTTTATGCACTTTAATTGCTACTTCTTATGTAGCTGCATAACAGCAAGTTTTAGCAGTTCCTCTGTGCTTCCCCACTGAATATGCTCATCAGACTTCACACTGGCTGCACAAACTTTAATAGCAAACAAATAAAACAACTGTGAGGGGGAAAAGAAAACATTCTCCCCACCTACTCCAAAATGTTTTAGCCTAATGTCTATGGCATCAGCCTAGGAAGAAAGAGATGCAGGCTCTAGACCCCAGTTACCTAAAGAGAAGCCAGAATTTGCATCTCCCACTTTCTAATAAAATGTTCTAATAACATGTTTCTAATGCAATTTTCATCATGTCACAGGCTATGATCCCAGAACACCCTTTAACTCTCTTCATGAAGCTGGTCCATTGAGTAGCCAGGAGGAATTAAGTGAGGCCAGGAAGAGGCCAGTAAGCCTGATAGGTGTGGAGCAGATGGGCTAAATGTCCTAGAGCATCCAAGGAGAGGAATGAGCAATGATGAACAAGCCTTGCCTAATCCAGGAGACTCAAAGGCCCTGGCTGCTGTTGCTGCAGTATGATCCTGACAAAGGCTAGCTGTAGTTGCCATACTTTGGGCTCCTTGGGGTTTGTCATTCTGGTGCCTCATCTGAGTTTGTACCCAGGACCAGTGGTCTATTTGCCCACCTCTATTTACACTACTGATTATGCGGCTATGTAAGTGTCACTTACTGAAACAGCATTTAGCCCACTACATCTTATTGAATTACAGGTCAAATATTTATTTTAGAAATGAAGAGGCTTTTTATTTCTGGCCTTGCTATTTCCACCTGGGATCTGAAAGTTAAATTGCTTTCTTTCCTCATGCATCATTAGCCCTATCATAGACACCACAGGACAAATAATATACAAATCTATACCGGTGAACCTTTGCAACCCTATTGTTTTTAAGTCATACTCCAAGGAAGACACAAAGACAGACAGTGTCTGTCAATGATTAATGATGAGAACAAACTAGTGAGGCAAGTGGTGGATTCTCCATTTCTTCATATGTTCAATTTAAGATTGAATGATCTTCTAGAAAGTATACTTTAGTCAAACAATACAGGTTCAATACAGGCATAACTGAACAAGATGTACTGGTCTGCAATAATTAGCAGCTCAGACTAAAAGATTTAATAGTTTCTTCTCTGTTCTTATAGTCTATGCAATGTTGTAATGTCTATGCAATGCAGAGAAATAAAGTTGACCAAATATAATATACCTATTCTAAACTCAACATGTTTAAAATAGACATTAACTTTTTTCTCAACCTATCTCCTGTGCTTCCTATCTTTCTCTCACCTTTGTCAATTCTATAGGTCACACGTATAAACATGAGGATTTAAGAAAAGAAACAATGTCAAGCTGAATGTCTGGAAAAACAGTAGTGTGTATCGGCTGGTGAAGCAGTTTCCCAAAGGAAAAAATGACTGTCATTTAGGAAATTTAACAACTGAGTTGGTGAAAACAATACATATTTTAAGGAAAAATCCTGCTCTAGAAGCTACGCAGAATGGATGACAGAATAAATCTCTTACATCTCTAATTTGTACAGGACAGGTCATGTTCTGGAAATCTGCTCAGAGAAATTTGAAGGTTATGCACTTTCTTCAGATAAATAAATATTAATTCCTCAGATAAATACAGAAGATGAGGAACCATAGCTAATGAGGGTGTAGATGACACCAAAAGTAGGTGGTACAAATGGGAACATTCATTTAGGAAATGAGCAACTAAGGTTGTGTTAACTTCTGTGTGTTTACCACGCTTCTCCAGATTGTGAAATCCCTGCATTGATGGGAGAGAGGGTGAGGTTCAAAAGGCAGAATCAATATTGATTAATAGAATGACTTCAGTGGAGCCAGATAGATGGCTCTTGTTGCTCTGTGGAGGGGAAATATTCCATCCTTCCACACTGAAAGAAGACTTCACCTTTCACAGGAAAGTTCCCAAGTGGAACCTCTCAGTTTTAAGTATTTGTAGATACTTTAGTCACTTTGAAGATTAGATTTGCCTATGATTATCAAAAATATAGGATATTTGAGCCACAGTTTGGGTCTACCACTCTGTACAGTATGAAGCACACCATCAGCAGTCAATAAATAAGAAACTATACCAAATCAGTTCAGGTTTTCCTCAGACAAGCTGTAGATCAAAGTACTTTATTATTATTTTTTACTGCTGAGCAATCTTTGCTGATTTACTGTACATGGAAAAATGCTTCCCAGTAATTTATAGAATTATCTTAGCTTGCTTTATAGCAGTGTTGTCAGAAGGTGTATAGGAGAAACAGCAATGCTATTTTTGCAAAACAGAAATTTACCTTTAAGCTTGTAAAACTGTGAATACACTAAATTCCATTCAGATGTATATTGGAAAATGTATAAAACCAAAATGTTGCTGATAGATGTATAAAACCAAAATGTTTCTCTTTTAATTACAGACTGATATAGGCCTACTTATGGGCAGATCTAGAATTTTGAAAAGGGAGGTGCAGATGGTGAGCTGCATCATTATGTATAAAAAAATGTATACTTTTTGCCAGTTAGACATAAACTAGAAGCTTTACTAATATGTGTGACAGAGCAGTTTTAGTGCTCCATCACTTCAAGGACTGGAGCAGGCAGCTGCCAGGTGGCTGATTGCAGCAGCCATTTTCAAACATAGGCCAGAAAGGCAGTAGTCTGGGATGAGCAGCCAAGGAGGCAACATCAGGCTAAGCTGCTCCTGGAACACCTGGAGGTAAGGACAGGAGCTATGGGTATGTTTTGGAGGCTCCTGGTCCTGGGTAAGACCTAAAATTTCACCCTGCTGGGATAGGGAGGCCTGGTGGGACTGCCAGTGGTGTGACAGCCCCCATGTAAATACCAGGACCAAGAACCTTCCCAGTGTAAGGTGGATCGGGGTGCCCAAACCCCAACCCTCACCATCCGGTGAGAAAATGTATGGTGGCAGGTAGGCCAGGTAAGCTTCTAGAAATGCCTGTGCCTGTAGGGGTGGATGACCCTGGTGAGTTGGGCCAGGCACACTTGAGGAAGCACCTGAGCATGTAACGGGAAACTCCGAGTCTTGCAAGAGAAAGGGCAAAGTTGTAGGGCCAGCTAAGCTTATGAGGAAGTGGCTGAGCCCAAGTGGGGTGGGTTTGACCCCAGGCCACAAAGGAAGGGGTGGGATGTTTGCACAGGAAGGGGCATAAAGGCCTAGTGAGGGGCCAGGGTATAGTTACCCCAGAGTTAGGTGAATCAGGCCATTGTCACTCAGAGGAGGGCCCGGTGAGTGGCCAGGCAGTCACCACTCAGATGAGGGCTGCAGGAGAGGCCCAACAGGCTGGGCTAAGGCTGCTTGCAGTGTGAGTGGACAAGCCTAATGATGTTCACAGAAGTAGGGCGGTGTGTATGCAGCCTAGAGGGCTGAGTGAAAGAGGCCCCTCTGAGAGGGGGACAGGATGCTAGAGACCTTACGAAGGTCACAGCCGGGCTGGATTCAGCCCGACTATGAGCTGGAGTGGTTTATTATAACAGCATAACATCTGAGAAGCATGGAACATGTAAGGGGTGGTTGCAGCATGTAAACACTGCCCTGTTACAGCTGGGGCACTTGAAGGGCAGTCTCCCATCTGTTTAACATCCTAATTATTTAACAACAAGGTATGGCAGGAGAGCACGGTGAGTGGTTTGCTCAGAGACGGGGGTGGGTCAGAGCTAACATCAGGCCCAGAAGTTACCCTTGTCACAATATGCTAGTAGATTATGGCTCTATTATACAGTTTAAAATTAAGTAAAAGCAAATATAACTTCATTGAAATAAATTAAAAAGTGCAGGGCTGTGAAATTGGAATTTCATTACCAGGATCAGCTAACAGACAGAACTGCAGAAAAAAGGCTAGCTTGATTGGTGGAACATCAAGACTGTTAAAAAGAAGAGAAGGTCATTAACACCTGTGGAATGAAGAGTTTAGAAGGGATGATAATGAGCCATGAAGTCAATTGACTGATTAGAAATGCTCCTGACTCTGCCAGGCATTTGGTTTTAAACTTCTCTGTGAACCAGGAATCAAAGTGGGGCACAAGTGCACCTGCCCTGGATCCACCTCTGGAGCTACTGCTAACTTCAGAGGACTAGGACCTTAAGTTAGTTCCAGATCATTATAAATTATATTTTTCCCAGATTTTTCTTATACTCAGAAAGCCAAAAATACTTTCCTCCTTGGCTGTACAAAGGAGAAAGATTTTGCATTAGGGTCTGCAAAGAAAAAAGCTACATTCTGTTAAACAGGCATTAATGCTAGCAGAAATTAGCAAGGTCTCTTAAAAGGGATGCCAAAAATGTAGCTTTTAAATTAATATTCAGGAATAACAATAGTACTCCTGCTAGAGTCTCCCTCAGTGAATGCCATAGCCTTCCTTAGATTTTTCTACTCCCCAAAGTAGGAGGAAATCCAAGGGAGACTATGGCATTCATTACTTTTCTGATTAACTCATATCTACACATAAGGATATAATCTATTTTAGGTTCAAATTAAGTAGGCTTTAATTCATTATGCACCACAAAAATGTTTAGAGGGAATTGTTGGAGACTTGGTGGGG
>NW_005843205.1:158172-195518 GCF_000455745.1 Alligator sinensis
GGGGAGGCAGGGGGAGGGGGAGGGGGCAGGGAAGTCTGATGCTTAAAGAAAATACAAATTCCTGAAATATTCCCTTTGAGAAGTGGTCCACTGCTTTCCATTAGCTTCTCCATTTCTTTGATGTTTCTATATGTGAAAACTCTGTCCTATAGACTATTCTGCAAGATTCTGACAAGTCTCAACTCCCACTGACTTTATGTGATCGTTGAGAGGCCTTTCTACTTCCCAAGAAACACATAGCACAAAATCAGGTCCCGAATAAGTAAAAGGTAGGGGCAAGTTAATATCAGTCCACTCCTCCCACATGAATCTAGCAGCACAGAAAGATCAAATGCATATGGAAACTTATGGCAAAAGGTGCTCCAGAAATGCTACGACCTTTACATTTCCCTGTAAACCATGTCCTACCACAACAGCAGATCTGCCCATTTTAAAAGTTTCTCCCCCCATTATTTCAGCTGCTGTAACGTACATGATCATGATGTTTAAATGCAATGCTGAGTAGTTTCAAAATTGTGTTAATTGTTATATGCTGGAGGAATTGAAGGCCTAGAGAACATATTTAGGTATCCAGGGAGAAAAAGACATTAAACATCCCATTAACCTACTAATGGTTTTAATTTGGTTTTAGAGGAAGAGTAATGTGACCTAATGAACATAGGGAGTTAGGTGCTGTATTAAGCCCTTATCCTGAAAAGATGGAAGCACATATCTAACTTTATGCATTTTGCATATTCCTAGTAAAATCAGCTAGCATATGCATTAGTCTCTGAAGAATCAGGGCCTTAGGGCCAAATCCACAAAAAAAGCCTTTGGGCCAATTTCAAAAGAGATGTAAATATCTAATATACCTAAACAAACTTTAACAACTAAATCCAAAACTAGAATGCAAAAAAATCAGTGGCTACCTTACTCTGGACATGCCTAAGCTCACAAATGTCTTCTCATTTGTCCTAGAATATCCGTAATCACCTGCATTTCTGCTTCTGCACATATCTAGAACTGCTTTGGTCTGGGTAGGATTCCATTTGGATCCAGAAATGAAGCAGAGTGGAATTTGAGTCCACTGAGGGGCCCAATTCAGTAGATGTGCTCAAAACAGTTCTCATATACATAATTGAGTTCAGCTGAAAAAAACAGCAGCCCCAACTACTTTCGTTCAAAAACATAGCCAATTGTGATGCCATTTATGTAGGTTTAGCAGTAATAACACTTGCTGGTAAGTGAGGAGCCTGAATCTGTTGGCATGTGTGAAACACGCTCTGAGGAAGCTCACTAGATCAAGACCCTCAGGAGTGTCAGGTATAGAAATGCCAATTTTTAGATTCTGGCCGCTCTTAGGTATATACAGGACACTGAGCTCTTCAGTTTTGTCAAGATCGGTGCCTTTCTGGAAACAGATTATGTGAGGAGTGAACCACCAGGCAGTTGTACAATAACATGAGAGAAGGGCCCATGCCCCAGCTTCTGCTCAGAGCCCCCATAAGTATAAAGCTGGGTGGGGGCACGTTCAACCCCCTCCGACTGAAATTGTGTTCTGAGCACAAAAATACCTTCAAGATTCATCAGGCCATGGAGAGAACATGAGAGGTAGCATGATTTTGTAACTTAGTGGGTAAGACAGTTGCCTAAGATGAGGAGGTCCTGGGCTCTGATTTTTGTTCCCAGAACAGTTTCTACATTTTACTTTAAACAGTTTTTGGATTACAATTATTAGGCAGCCCTAGAGGAAGACAAAATCATAGGGTCTTGGATTCCATTTCAGAAGATAGGCTGAAAGTTAAGTGTTGAAATGACTTAATCTTTTATTGGATCTAGGCCCCTACCATGTAAAACTTAGTTTTAAATAAATAGATTGATTTTGGACATTTATATAGGCTTTTACATAATGTTCCAAGTGGGATTTATTCTTCAACCACGTCACTGATCTGTGCCACTATCTAAATCATATATTACTTTCCTCTGTCCTCATTCTTTCCTTCTAAAAACATGACAGTCATTTCTTGGTTAATAAAACTATTTATATGCATCTTTCAGTAAAGTGGAGTTTCCTATGGCTCACACTTGTTTTGTTCCGAATGCCAATTTCCCACTCAGGTCTGGACAAGAAATCTAAAGCACTATAATAAAATTACAATAGGAGAAGACAGTTGAAAGAAAGAAAACTTACGGGCCTCAATAAAGTTTATGGTGGAACACTTTTTTGATGTCCTTGAAACCATCACTTGAGGGCTTTGTTTTGGCTGCAGTGCCATTATTTTCCACTGTTATTTTTAAATATGACAGTATAGTATTGTTGACAGCACTCTATGTATCCTATCATTAATTCATTTTATTCAGTGTAAAAATGAAGATTAAAACAAACTCCCTCAGTGTTCCAGTGGAGTGTAATTGGAATTCAATTTGAATTTAGCATTAATTAATGTACCATTAAACACATTCCTTTATTTTTCTTACACTGCATGATTTGGACACTCTTTTAACTTTATGTTTTCTTTGTGATTTATGCTGTTTGAAAATATTCCGTAGCTAAATAGAAAACACCAGCAAAATCTGCAATTAATTTAACTAGATGTGTACCAAATCACAACTGTTTCTTCCTTGTTCAATATGTTGGATACGCTGAGAACATGAAATACTTTGTTCTGCCTTTTGTAATACATAGACACAGAATGTAAGAGGATTGAAACAAGGGAGGGTATTGTTAGTCAGCCATCTGCTTCCAAATTACTACCTACTGCTTTGCCACTATACTTTACCATCTGACCCTCATCACCATTGCTGTAGAGTCTGCTTGAACTGCCAGGGTATGAAATGCTTGGAGGTGTTAACAAATCTTAACTATTACCTTGGATTAGACTGAGGCTAGGGAGAGAAATTCCACATAAACCAGTATAAGTAAATGGAAGCTGGTCCAAACCTGTAACAGAACAGAAGTTATTCAAATACACTGGTTTCAAAATGGCAGATTCTAGTTTAAGATAGACCTGGATGGATGAAGTATCAGATCATCTAGCCCATACTTCCTTATCTTGCCTGCAAGAATGTTGTGGGAGACTGTATCAGAAGCCTTGGTAAAATTAAGGTACACCACATCCACTGGTCTCCCTGCATCCACAGAGCCATTCATCTCATCACAGAAGGCAATCAGGTTGGTCAGGCATGATTTGGCTTTGGTGAATCTTTGCTGACTGTTCCAAATCAGTTTAGGTTAGATTGGTCTATTGAACATCTCTTTCAGATTCCCTTTTGACTCAAGTTAGGTTACAGTTCCCCAGCATCCAGGATGCTTTGTAGCCTTTCCCATTAACCTTTCCTCACAGGGCAGGCCGGCTAGCCTCCACCAGTGCCCCTCTGCTCCAGCCAAGCCAGGTTGGCCCTGCCTCTGGGAATTTACAAAGCTAAGGCAGCAAAGCCTGTGCCCAGCCTTCATGCTGCCTTCACCTGTCAGCCTGGTGGGGCAGCAGGTGGGGGAGTGGAGGAACGGAGCCCCCTGTTGTCCTGGCTGTGGGCTTCCCCTAAGCTAGGGTCTGCCCGGCTAGGGGCAGGGCACACTGCAGGGGTTCCCCTTCCACCAGCAGGGCCACCTCCGCATTGCTGCCTCGTGCAAGTCCCTGCCTCTGACCTGTAGAGGAGAGCAGGGAATGAAGCTGCCTGCCTTGGTTTTGACCCCCCCGCCCCCAATCTGGGGTCTGCCCAGCTGGAAGGAGCCTTGTTCCATGGTGGGGGCTTCCGTGTTCCTACCTGGTAGGAGTTTACCGGTTCTTGCCAGGCCGGCTACACAGCCCTGTTCCCTGCAATTCTCTGCCTCTGACCTGCAGGGGGAAGGGGAGATGAAGCCCTGTACCCTGGTCTCAGCCACACCTAGCTGGGGTCTTCCCAGCTGGGAGGGACCCTGAATCCCTGGGGGTTTCCTCCCATCCCTGCCTGGCCAAGCCAGCTCCACAGAAGGAATGATTAGGCCTTGCCACCCAGCACAAGCCCCCTGGGCTGCCTAGCATGTTTTGCTGGCTGCTGCTGGTGCTAGGCTCCAGTGGGATGTACCAGGCAGTCCACAACGCTTGTCCCAGGCAGTGAGCACAGGAGCACTCCATACAAGATAGGATGGGGGGAACGGACAGGGGAAGGACCCTGCCCCCCCCCCCCCATGGTGTGGCTCCCCCAAGCTCGGCATACTGCAGCTTGCGGGGCTGAGACTGGAGCGGGAGGCTTTGTTCCTGCCTCTGCACCACAGGTCAGAAGCATAGGCTTGCAGAGGAAAGGGCTATGCAACCAGCCTAGCCATGTGGGGACAGAGAAACCATCCCCCATGGCATGGAGCTCCCCCCAGCTGGGCAGACCCCAGTTCAGGGGGGCTGGCCCTGGGAAGAGGTGTTCTGTTTCCCCAACCTGTGTGTGTGTCGGGGGGGATGGGACAGCAAGGGGTTGTGGGATTGTGCTGGGCAGCCAATGAGGGCAGGCTGCGCTTAGGTGCCCTCAGTAATCTCTGGCATGCCGGGAAGCATGTGAGACTGCCTCCTGCCTTCTGGCCTCAGCCAGAGCAGGCATCTGCCTGTCTTCCTGAACTGAAGAATGAACATGAGTTTTGTTCATTAATGGTCCAATCTACGCAGCTTAGAGGAAGATTGGATCAATTCTCCCTCAGGCTTTTTCACTGTCTATACTTAGCCTGAACCTTAGCTCTTCAGGCACATTCAGAACTGGATGCATTACATTCTGCCTCAACAATTCTCTATAGCAGATGATGAGTAAAGACATATGGAAGGCAATTTCTTTTTCAAAATGTTTCTTCGATTGTTTGTCTATAGGGAAATTGTGTGTGAATATAACTAATGACTAAGTACAGTGAAATACCATATGGTAAAAATTAGATAGTGTGGCACAGGAAAAGCTGGAAAAAAAATCTGTAGCATTAGAACAACTTAGGCCTAGATCCATAAAAGTCTAACTCATTGTGACACAAAACCCCTAGGCATGGTGCTACCTAGTGAAATCTTTAGCCAAGGCACCCTAAGTAATGCACAGGGTGATGCATTTCAAGACGGGATCATCAACCAACTAGACAGAAAACTTCCCTTTCAGATCCTCAGCAATGGACCTTTTACTGAAATGAGATGTCTACATCTGGTCTTCCCATCCATGAATTATAGAGAGCAAGGACAGATTCTTCATGTGGGGTTACATGTTTGCTGTAACTGATTTGAAGCAGAAACTTTTACTCATGTCTCCCATGTCCGGGATGGGACCCTGACTGCTAGACTTGTGGCTATTCTGTGGTGGGTTGATCTTAATCTCTCCATCTGACATGACACTGTTGTCTAAATAATTCAGTTTTTCTGGGACTAAAACTAATCCTATAGCTCAGGCCACTCTCTGAAAACATAGATTCAAGTCCCTTCTTCAAATAAGAACCTAGTTTTTTCACATACCAGCTACTGTTCTGACTTCTATGATGCACTCCCTCTCCCCCCCAGCCTTTATTATGCAATTTAGGCCTTCTCTGAGCAGATCTACAGGATTGGATCCCCTTTGAGAGAAAGGCAGAAAGAAATTGTGTAGTTTGGGAATCCCTCTACAGAGCCTCCAGGGTGCTAGCTTGAATGAGGGCTCTAAACATGTCATTAGCTTTGGGGCAGTATTCACACATGGAAACATAGGTGTCCATGGAATTTAAGAGGTAAGCAGGAACTTGAGCAGTAGCTTTGGGGAAATCAGTGGTGCACAATGGTGGACTTAATTGCCTAAATATAGGTACCTACATTATTTGAGGATCTGGGCCATATTGGTCATAGTACCGTTTTTTTGCTGTGGTAGGAAGCTGTCCAGGGAATGGACGTATTATGGAGTGGATGATGACTCAAGAGGTTTTCAGGGCTGAGCTATTCTTCCCTGATCAAAAAAGTAGTTTGGAACAACTTGGGAGCTACTTGCAGTTATGCCAGCTGGATTGTGTGTTTGAATATAACCAAAAAAGGCCAAATCCAACTAAGCACGACTGGATGTGAATATAACCTTAAAAGGCCAAATCCAACTAAGCACGACTGGAAAACAAGGTGATCCAGCCATACCCATCCTCCTGGCTCATTCACCTTCAACCCTTTCTGCTCTTGCATTATGCTGTGAGTTATGTTCCAGCTGATTGCTTCTTCATACTAGAATCAATGACACTTAGATGACTTGTGAATCAGAGGTATAGCTGGGCAGTTTTACACCCTAGGCAGCAGCAGTACTTGGCACAGTGACAGTGGCTGGGCCAGTAGTGGTGGCACCTGCTATTTTTGTGCTTTCCTTAAATCTGTGCCTGCAGCTGATGCTCCACTTTGGTCAATTTGATTCTTTTAACCTTATTATAACTGATTTAAACTGGTGCTCCACTCCACTTGTTCGGCTTTAGTTCCACTCCTATTCCAAATTATCTGATCCCTTCCCACTATTCAAGTTACAAAAATGCCCAAATGCAACTGTGAATCTGGCCCCACATTTTTAAAGGAGGGTGCAAGTTGTGTGCATACATAATTGCAGAGCATTTAAAAATGAGCAGTAGTCTTTTCATAAGCACATATGTAATTTGAATCATTAGATAACATATTTACTCAAATACAAGAAGATTTCAAATTTAAGATAACCTCCCCAAAATTAAATTCTATACCTGGAAAATGATAAATTTGTTATAATTTCCCATGTATAGAATCTAATTAGTGGAAGGTCATCTTAAATCTTTCTCCTTCACTGCTGTGGTGGGGAAAGCAATGGTGGAGGGTGAGGGACCTGCCCCCCTTGCTACCTTTCCCCCCACCATACTCCCCCCACAAAGGCTCCTCTGCCTGTCCATGCCTGTGTCTGCCTCCCTGCCTTCCTGCCCCTTTCCCCCAGGCCTGTGCTTGCCTCCCCACCCACCCCCACTGCCACTTGCCCCATCTATTCCTCATTCTGGCCAGCCCGCCACACTCCCCCGTGCAACCTGCCCCCCAGCCCTGCCTCCCCCACTACCTGCTTTCTCCTGCAACCTATCCTGCCACCCTATGATCCCCCTTGCAGTCTGCCCCCTACCCCTTGCTCCCCATACCTTCCTCCCCCTATTCCAACTTACCTCCAAGGCAGTCAGCAGCAGCCCCAGCCTGGCCAGGGAAAAATGGTAGCAGCTGCCAGCTGGGCCAGGTTAGGGATGGAGGGATATCAGCTGGAGTGGAGGAGGAAACAGCAGGGTGAGGGAGAGCAGGGGTTGTTGGAGCATGCTGAAAGGGAAGAGCAGAGGATGGGGGAGGCAGTCACAGGTACGGGGGAAAGAGGTGGAAGGAAAGGCTGCAAGTTCTCCCCCCTCCACACCTCTGTCTCCCTCCCCAACTCCATGGGCTCCCCACCTTCTTCCCCCTGGTTGTGTGCCCTCTCCCCTGCCAAATGAGCCAATCTGGCCCAGGACAGGCAGTGGCTCAGCTTCAGCTTCTGCTCTGAGCCTTGGCCAAAGTTGGAGTTGAGCTGCTGCCTGCCCTGGGCCAGTACTCAAGTACAATATGGTATGAGAGGGGAAGAAACTTGTATTGGATTTAAGTAAATATATGGTACCTATGAAAACATGAACATACATATTTGTGGCCATTTGCATCTGACACAACCTGTAATATTTCATCTTAAAATCATAATTTGAAGACAACTGGGTCACAACAAGATTGCATGTTGCAAGCGGCAGAACTCTGGTGACTTACAAGATAGATAAGAAGGTGGAGGCCTGACATACATTATAACAACATGTTACATTAATGGATCTACTGCACAGCTTTATTGACAGAATTTTACTCTAGCAATTTCATTCTCTTTCTTTTCTTGGAGTGATATTTGAACTTGCTATTCTCTCTATCACCAATAAATACATTTAGACACATTGTAACATTTCTAACACTGTTAGGGATTTCAGTACTTCTCCATAACAAGCTTCTTAAAACATACACATTCTTGTGTGCTACAATGACAAAAAAGTCTTTAGGACCAATATCAGACAAGAGTCCTTTTCATTAAATCTTGACTTCTACTCTAAGAGTGCTTGTAGACATGCAGGATTTCTGCTCTGATATGCTGTAATTATAGTATGTTGGAGCAGACTTGATTAATCAAGACTTGATTAATCAAGTCTGCTGGAGTGTGCTAATTAGCATGCTCCAGCAGGCTTGGCATCTTGTGTATTCAGTGCCCCATGCTTTAAAATGGTGGTAGGGTGCTTTAATTAAAGCATGTTGAATAGGCTTTAGTTAAAGCACCCCTGCTGCCATTTTGAAGCACAGGATACTGAATACACAAGATGTTGAGGGCACTTTGATTAGCAGCTTCTGAGAACCACCCTAATTAAAGTGCCCCTGTCACCCCCAGAGCATGTGCTCCAAATTCCCATCCTTTGTACACCCAATTCTTTTGAATGAACCACAAATCCATGAATGTCCCTAATGGTCCAGGGCACAAAATATTTCCTTGTCCATTTCTGAAGGGAGTTGAGTCATCTTAGATCTTTTTACCAGGAATGTACACAACCAGGGCTAGGGTTCATTATATCTGTTTGACCCACTGTAGTGTTCCTTAGCTCAGCCCTTTGCTGGTGTAGACATGCCTTAAAAGTCTTGGTATTATAGACCTTTCCAGACCTCCACATGTTAATATTGGTGACTCTTCTATAGTGGTCAACCAGGAATTGCAACACCATAGAATAAACACCCATTTCTATTGATAAAGTCTTTGCTTGGATGTGAGAGAAAAAAATAGGAACATATGTATTATCAGTATAATCTGGGAGCTATATCTTGCAAAGCCAACAGAAACCTCCTGTACATTGCTAAGCTCTAGGAAACATCACAGCAACATCCCTTGCATAGTACTACAAATTTTCATGGCAATAACAACTGACAGTTGATCTACCAACATCAAAATAGTTAGCTGGTGGCTGATAGCATTTGTGGGTACTGAGTTTCCGGATGCCAATGGTAACACACTTTTTCACATGGAGGGCATCTTTGGGGTTTACTGTGCTTAGATAGGAAAGTGACCTTTAGTCATCCTGAAGTGCTGATACCATTACTAGTATCCCAGTTCTACACATACCCTGTCTCACCAATTACTGCAAGCTGGCCAAGCCTGGAAAGCAGCAGTCTGGTATGCAGTTTGTAACACTGCTCCAGAAAAATGCTCAGCACAAGTAACTTCTTGATTTCATACTGTTGCTCCTTTCCCTTCATTAAGTGTATGCTCGATGGTATCAACAGCCCTTTAAAATAGCAGAACGAAATTCATTCTCACAAACTGAGTGGGGCCAAACACTACACAATGGGATATATGTGCAGAGAATTCAAACAATCACTGTGCTGTGTGAATGCAACAATGAAGATGGAAAGAATCTTAAGCCATCAGACAAAGTGGTATCAATACACTTCAGTTTGATACAGTTAAATCACTACACTGGGAGCAAAGAAACTAGTTTGACATAGCACAGACATGGTCAAAAACAAGACAGTTTATTGTCAGAAAACTATAGCAGCCTAAGCTATAACATTTATGTGGAAGTCAATGAAAAATTGCAAATCCATGCAAATCCACATTTATCATACAGCTTTGATAGCTTCATATGCACTCTTCTCATTAATCCATTCCCTAGAGCCACTTCTATTATTTGAGGCCTATGAACAGCTGCAAACAGATGTTATTTCTTTTTTTCAAAAAAGCCAGGGAAATGAGTATTCTTTTACACTCTTCTTTAGCCATGACTGATTTGTGTGTGTGTTTATCAGGGAGGGGAGATGGGAACAGATGATAGGCAGTAGACATATGTGGGTTTGTCGGACATTAGCCTTGCTCTCAGTGCTTTATCTTGTACTCAGTGTAAGTATTTAGTTCCCCAAATTTCATTATAGGAGATGGGTATCAGTGGAATGCGAGGCCAAGCCATGTCCTGTTCTTGAACAGGCAGCCAGGAAAGGGAGAAGCATCCAAAGATTTTTCAAGGCAGAGAAAATCTTTAAGTAAGTGGCTAGATCTGGCACTTCTTCTGCATTGGGAGTCTGTAGAGAATTGGACTGTAATCTCCATGACCTTTTCTAATTGCTTTCCCCAGCTGAATGCCATTCCAGTTGTCTGGATCAAGTATCATCCAAGCCAGATTTTTATTCAAACACAAATCTGTGACAAACTATTTTGCAGACCATTCTTTTTTTCCCCTTTGTACATTTTGCTGCTATATTTCTGCAGTGGCTGTTTAGTATCGTCTTACTGTTGTTCCTCCCTTGTGACCTGACCATATGGCAGGCTATGTCTGCAGCATATAAATTATGCCAGGTACCTGAAGATGAGCAACAAAAATCTGGTCAAGCAAAAAAATAGAACCTCATCCTGAGGATGTCAAACATACTTCCAGTGACAGTTCTTGAAGTGAGGTGTGCTATATTGTAATATTTTCCCACAGGTACAGATAAGAAGAAGGTTATATAAGCCAAGGCAGGAAAACTATTCACACTGAGAAAACAAACATAAAAGAGTCTAGAGTCTGCTATGGATGTTACATCCCAGTGAACTGGCAATCAGTTGAGTTGAGCCATTTCCAGTAAGGAAACAGGTATTGCATAAGGCACCTCTCACATAAATTGCAAGGGTTTTTTTGAAGAAATAAAAAACCATAAGACTTAGAAACATGTTTGATTCCCAGATACACTGCATGCATTTTCAATGTATAGGAAATGAAACCCACTTGCTAAAATATAGGTATTCATTATGATCACCATTTTATAGAGCTCTGTATGCATATACTTACCCCTCCCATACCCCTAAAATGTGGGGGGGGGGGGGGGTTTGTGGGTATTTTTAAAAATGACCCATTATACATCTTTCCACTCCTTCACTTTTCTCCTTTTTCATCCTTTTAAATCTCTTTCTCTTTCACAGCTGGTTTTACTTTTCTTTGAGGTAAAAATTTGTACATACAAGTGTGCACAGCTGTAGTTGAAGTGCTGCTGAAAAGGGGAATACAAAAATGTGTTTAAAAGGAAAAGCCTGGGTGATGCCAGGGCTTTGATTACATAGACTTTGCTTTTTAACTGTTAGTGAAATACTGAATTGATAGGATTAAATACTTTCCAAAGTTGTTTTCAATTAAAAAATCCCTCACACATATTGAAGTCAAGTGACATGTTTAAGGATAAAACATGCATACACCACTAATCAAACTTTTAGTGATGGAGTATAAAGCGTTTTCAAATATTATGTAATAATAGGAGGCTATTTAATGGTAATTGTATAATTAAAGCATGTAACTGGAGGAAAGAGAACTGCATTCTCAGTTATGACTCAAAATTTTCTATATTACTATGGGCATCTAATTGTGAACATGATTATCCTCTCCTCTGGGTTTCACCTGATTAAATCAGTTATATTGAGGTCAAAAGAACCAAATTCACAAAAGTGAGATCTGTATAAAGCCTTTAGCCTTCCTGAGCCTCAGTTTCCTCAGCTGTGAAACTGGGATGAGAACACCTATTGACTTAATTATGCCAATGTTCATTAATGCCCATAAATCATGTCCATTCAGGCAAAATATGTTTATTTTGTAAAGCCGTGTGCAATTCTATGGCATTAGGCACTACACATAAATGTTAAGTAATTACAGTTAAATGTGAAAAAAACAGAGCAAAATAAATCATAGCGGATACAAGCTATGGGTCTGATCCTCCAGCCATCAACACAGGGCATGTCTACACATGCAATTAATGTGCATGAATAAACTCCAGAGCTTATTGCTCTGGAATTTATTTGTGCACAGTACATGGAGACTGGTGAGAGCAACCTGGGCTGGCAGTGGACCCAGGGGGTCAGCCTGCCAGCCTAGGGCTGCTCCAACTGGGCTCCATGTGCTGTGGAGGCGCTGGCTGGGGCACAAGGGTGCTTCAGCATGTGCTTGCTAGCCCCCACACTGAAGCACCCTTGTGCCCCAGCAACCCGCCCCCCCTCTGCTGCACATGGAGCCCTGTTGGAGCAGCTCTGGGCTGTCATGGAACCCAGGGGGTCAGACTGCCAGCCCAGGGCTTCTCCAATGGGGCTCCATGTACTGTAGAGCAGCTGGCTGGGACATGACAGTGCTTTAGCATGGGGGCTGCCTGCTGGCTAGCCCCACACTGATGCACCCTTGTCAACCTCATCACCATATACATGTGTATTTAAGTGCAGTAATTTATTGCGCTATCAAATAGTACATGTCTCATGGGACTATCCAATGGTAAGTTAGTCTACTGTGTAGTAAAGAGAACATGTAGGTGCACCCAGATCTACACGTTCTTGCTAATTTCAAAATTTAGTCATGCATCTCCATGGGCTGATCTAGAATTTTGAAATGGAGGGTGCAGATGATTAAGCTCATCATGCATATAAAACAACACATGTTTTTCTCCAGTTAAAAATAAAGTAGAAGCTTTACTAATAAGATAGGGGCTTAGTGCTCTATTACTCATTTTAAGATTGAAGCAAAAACAAATATAACTGCATTGGAATCTGTAAGGTTGTGAAATAAGAGCTTCATTACTAGGAGCAGCTAACAGCAGAATTGCAGAACAAAGGATAATGTGATTGGTGGAACATTAAGACCATTAAAAAGAAAGAGGGTCAATAACACCTGTGAAATGAGGAGTTTAGAAAGGATCAGATAGATTATAATGAGCAATGAAGTCAAGTGGCTTCTTCAGCACTGCCTAAGTAGAAATACTTCTGCCACTGCCAGGCAATTGGTTTTAAATTTTGGGTGGAGCAGGAATCAAAGGGGAGTGCAAGTGCACCCCCCTTGGATCTGTTCTGTACATCTCTGTATATGATGCTCTTCATTCACTTCTTTGGGGACTGACTTTCAACAGCATTTAATTTTGAAAAGTTTAATCATTTCAGAGATATTCTCCATATTCAAAGTGGAGAATATGCATTAAATTGGTCAACTCTCCCAAACTGGTTATTATTTAACCATATCTATCAAATCATGCTCCTCACCATAATATCTCAGTGCATCTCTGTGCTCAAAGTCCTCTTTCAAACAGCATTATCACTGGACTGGTAATGTAAGATCACTCAATGTTTAGGTAATTCAGTGTGATTATTTAAATATTTTATATACTACATCAAATAAAAAAAGTACAAGAAAAAAGTTTGAAAATTGTTCAGAACAACAGGTATGGAAATGTTTATTTTTGTTCCCCATGCTCTGAAAGCATTTGCAATAGATCACGATGAATATGGTTTAGTCCGATGTGATACATAGAGAAGTTTTTCTCATTTGTCCAATACATTGCAAACTCAGATTCTAATAACTGATTTATAGAATTCTTTCCTTCCTTCCATAAAAGTACGTGAATTTAAACTAAAGTCAATTGTATTATTATTCTTAAAATGTCATTTTATCATCTCTATTTGACACTCTTGCTGTCTTTTACACATACATACCATAGAGAAGCACGTGTATTTCTTTCTAAAACTAAAAGCTGGTCCCCTGAGAGAAATCCAAGCAAGCAAAATTACGTGTGTGAATTTCACAGGATTTGAGACATATTAAATTCTTTTCCCAACAACCTTCTGTTTGCAGAAAGGAAACAAAGCTGCTCTTCTATCCATCTCAAGCCATTAGCCTTCATTATCCTCTGCTGTTGGTGCAACACCATGTCCTGCAGGAACAAAACCAGGTTAGACCAGTGGTTCCTGGAATTGTGGATTCTCACAATTCTTTTCCCAGAAAACCTCAATACTGCATTAGATAAAACCTGCTTTTGCATTATATGCTGCAGTAAGAAAATAAATAACTGTAAATGTTAAAATATCAATAAAATGCAAAGCTTTGAGAGGATTATGTAAATTCTTGCAATTTGTTAAAAAATGAATTTGGTTAGTGGGTAAGTACATAACATCTTCTTTCTTTCCTAGTGTAAATGAGGTCCTAGTGTTGGTTGTTGAATATGAATGAAGAGAAAAAGAATAGTGGCATATGGGTTTAAAACATTGTCACATATTTTTGTAAGGTTGTGTTATATTGTTCTAAAATGATTACTGGAAAGAGGAACTGTACTGAATGAAGTCTGTGGTTTGTTTTTTTTTTCATTCTTTTACAACAGTGAATGTGCCATGCATTAGGTTTGTTGGCTTCAGCAATTGTGGTGTAGTTCTTAATACTATATTGCATAGAACTTCATGTCATAGTTGACACGGGATTTTGAAAGGTACTCAGTAGGGCTGTGCAAAGCTTTTGGTCCCTGATTCGATTTGGTGGAGATTGGGCCTGATTCGGTGGCTGAATCTCTGAATCCAAATTGAATCAGGGGACCCTTTAATCTCTCTGAATTGATTTCAAACCCTCTGAATCAATTTGGAGAGATTCAGAGAGGTTCAGCAATTCAGACGTAGAGAGAGCTTTAAATGTTTTTTTTTACATACCTCTAGGTAGCAGGGGCTACCTGATCATGATCGCTGCAGTGCTGGGGTGGATGGAGTGTCCCACAGAAGCACAGGGGGCTCCCCAGAGCGCTCGGCAGGAGACCCAGAAATGGACAAGAAGCACTTCCGGGTCCACTGGGAAGCATGATGGGGGGATCCCCCCATGCCTGCCTGAGTTGGTGACTACTGCATCCTGGGTCTGGGGGGCATCTGGAGTCCCCCTATGGCTGATCGCCAAGCCAGGGGGTGTAGGGCCCTCCCCCCCGCTCATGCTCCCTGGCAGACCCAGAAGTGGACTGGAATTACTTCCAGTCCACTTCTGGGTTTGCTGGAGAGCCCCCCACACTAAAGTGGGATGCTGCATCCGCCCCAGCACCGCAGTGATCACGAGCTGTACTGGTACCTCGAGGTACGTAGAAAAAAGTTTTAAAGCTGTGCCTGTGTCTGAATCACTGATTTGCCGAATTGTCAGATTTGGATTTGCCCGAATCGAATCAGGGACAGTGATCTGAATCAATGGATCGAATCACTGTCCCTGATTCAGGCTGAATCTGAATCCGAATCGAATAGGGCCCGTTTCACATACCCCTAGTACTCAGCATTGGCCTCAGCATTGAACTCACTCATTCATTGATTAAAATGATGTAAAGCCTCTCCAATGATATTCTACTCTATTTAATTTAAATGATAATTTTATATTTTTCCTCAAAGCTTTACATATAGTCTTAAATGAAAATGGGCAGACTGTCAGGATCTCAGGTAAATACTTAAGATTTATGTAGTATGTATAAGATCTATAAGTAAACTCTGGCCTATAGATTTGTTTATAAATCATCAGATAAAGGAAACAGATATGTTGTCATGGCAATGGATGGGAATGACAGAAACAGCAGACAAGAGGTTAAAACAGATTTGTCAGTAACTTCACATTCAAAGCAATAAAGCTGCACTAAAACCACTTAAGAGTAAAAGATACAAATTACTACATTTACTTTACATATTGACCTTGATTTAAACTAGACAAGCTTCAAGCAATGATTTGTTTTATTTTCTGTATTATTGTATATTAGTTTTGTGTGTACCTTGCTGGCTAAATAAGAGATGATTCTATTTTTATAAAAGAGAACGGTGACTCAAATTAACATATTTTTGGAACCATTTCCCTGTTCTGCCTTCTTTGAAATTGGTAACATTTGCAGGTGAACATAGTTTGAATTTCCCTAGATGGAAATGCATTCATCCAGCCATTTTTTCCTTTTTTCAGTTTAAGTGGGCTAAATAAAATTATTCCTTCCTGAAATTTTAATATGCTACCAGCTGTCAGTTCAAATGTTGTTAGAATTTCCTTTCTAGAAATATCTCCCTAATGCCATTCTGGCCTTGATTTAGAAGAACTAATGGGCTGTCACAGTCTATGATGTTAGCTTATTGCTGGAAAGCCTGTGCTAGCACGAGGATGCTTTTCAACTCTAGACTGATTTTATAGGACCGAGAAATAACAACTGTGACATGGAACATTGGGGTATTTCCAATGCAATATTCTCACAAAAAATGATGATGGGATACGTATTTTTTAGTGAAAGCAGGTCAAAATTTTGAACAATAAGAATTCTAAAGAAATACTGATGTTATACCAAAAATTAGTTGGGGTTGTCTAGTGGAAGGTACATATTGCATTATTAAGATTTGGAACAGTAGAGGTCATTCATAATTGAGTACTGGACTGGGTAAACACTTTTGCTGGATCTATAAATACCTAAGTCCCACATAAATACCTATAAGGCCAGCATTTATATGTTCAAAATACATGCCCATATGCTGCCTAGTCTTAGAGGCATCTAGAGTGAATAGATAACTAAGTTTCTGTCAGTAAAATTTTCAGCATTCATAAGCTAGTCATTCCCCCACTTACTTCACCTAAAGGCCTAATGCCATAGCTATTCCTAGAGCCCATGTACCAGAATGGGTCTTGCAGAAAACATGGGAGTGGTAGCAGAAGAAGTTGTGGTCCTTTTTCTTACACAGTAACTCAGTGAGCATTCAGCCAGTAAGTGGGAAGCATAGGTTCTGTTATCGAAGAAGGCTTAAATTTTGAACTTCCCCGAAAAAAGCTTTTATCATCAGCCTACAGATTATTTTGTAGTAGGGCCTTGCATCCCTTCTAAAATTGTTCTACTAAAATTAAATATTCACTGGGGCAAAGAGAGAGAATGGGCATGACTCCAAGATTTGTTAGGTCATACGCTTAGGAAGTGGGAGACCTGGGCCCAGTCCCTTCTTTAATGAGCTTTTAAGTATTTTATATTAAGTATTCATTGGAGCATGCAAAATCTTCTCATCTGCCCAAGCTTTTTGAGGAAATGCTGGTATTAGCATCTATGTCCAGCAGAAAGTTGAGAGTGGTGAATCCTGATTTATGATAGGTACCTCTCTGCAGCCAAGCAGACCTGGATTCTAGGCCTTGCTGATCCTAAGATTTCAAATGCACATCTCCCACATTGAAGGGGACTCTAACCTCTATACTATAAAAGAGCCCCCTTGGCACACTATAGAAGAGCACCCTTATAAAAGGTACACGCCCATATGGTAAAAAAAATAAAAGAATAGGTCAGAAGACAGTCAAAGGAAAGCTTGAATCATTCATCTGTATGTCAGAACAGTTCAGCTGATAGAGGGTAGTCCTAAATTCTGTTCACTACCTTCAGAATTATACAATTATTGTCCAATGTAAAATACATACCCAGTCCAAATAGCAGGGACCAGAAATCATGTCTTGCCTTTCCTAGATGAGTTTTGGGGTGTAAACATGTGTGGGGCAGGTGTGTTGTACTCCCCCCAGCCCATGCCCCTCAGAAAACTTCTTAGGTAGGGTAAATTGCTTACATTTTTCAGCAAACAATAAAAAATGAAAACAAATATGCCCAAGCTGTTCAAAAATGATGTTGAAATCACTAGAGGCTTACAGGTATATAAAGAAGGCAATTAAGGCAAAACAATAACTACCAGCCTTTTATAAATGATGCTGTGTGTATTTAGAATAGGACGCAATGGTCCCAAGCAGTCCCAGATATCCCAAAGCTCAGGGGTAAAATCAGGTGGTCTCCAAAGGTGAACACACACTAAAGATGAACAGGTACCACCGCCATATCTCAAATCCCTGAAAGGAGGGAGATATGGACATTGAGTCACCATTTTTGCACAAGATGGTCTCAAAGAGGCAACAACCACATCAGGCTGAGCTCACTGACATGGCTTAAATGCTGTCTCAGGGGAAACACGCAGGACAATTGAACATTCCTAGTTAATTTTGTTAAAGATTGATTGTAAGTACTTGAAATTCTGTACTATATTAAAGTTGAATTGTTATTGTTATCAACATTACCATATTACTTGCATACCACATGCACTTTCCCCCAAAATCAGGTCTCCCAAATTGGGTGTGTGAATTAAACAGGGAGGCTAATTTTTCTTTTCTTGAATAGAAGCATGGAGCAAAAGTCAGATAAAATTCCATGGGTAGAGGCAATATCTTTTATTTGATCAACTAAAAAGTTGCAAAAAATTTTTTTTCTTTGCAAGTTTTTGGGCTCACACACCCTTCATCAGGCAAAGGAGAAATTACAGATGATAAGAGTTCTCTTAGGTAGAAAAGTAGCTTCTTCTGGCAAAGGGGAAATTAGAGGTGGTAAGCATTCTCCCAGGTGGGAAAGCCAGTTTGTAAAGAGCTGCTCTGTGCAACCAACATCCCTGAAACATGAAGCAACAGAAGCATTTAACTGCTGTACTCCAATGGCTGTTAAAATGGCTGCCATGTCTCTCTGGTTTAGCAAGCAGTAGGGACAGAGTCCAGTGTTAACTCTCTCAGAGCTGCTAAGGAATTGGCAGTACCTTTTGGCTGAGCAGCCAAAAGCTGCTAGCAATTTCTTAGCAGCTCTGAGAAGGTTAATAATGTTGTTTGTACCTGCAGGAGCCATTAAACTGGCTGACATGAGCGAGCTTCTGCATGTAGGTGCCATGACTGGACAAATCTTTTTGCTATATTCTGACTTCCAAAAAACCCCCAAGAGTCATGCACTGGAGTGTCCAGCAGTCTCAAGGCTAGAACCAACAATCAGCTGATTGTCAGTCTCAGCCCTGGCACTGCACCAGAGCCAGTTCAAGACTCTAGTGTGGTCCTGGGTCTGGGACTGATAATCATCTGATTGTTGGTCCCTGTCCCAGAACTACATTGGAGGTGGCTGGAGACTCCCATGCTTGCAGTGCCAGGGTCGGGGTGGGGGCTGTCAGTCAACCCCCACCTTTCAGCTGGTTTCTGGCTTCATGGCAGGAGGCCCTGCTACCTATTTAAGTTAAGATGTGATGGCAACCAGCCATAAAATTATTCCACGTATTTATTTTGTGGCTGGTCTTGCGTTTTGCGGCACCATTAATCACCTGAACATGTAACTGGGTTTCAATTTAAGACATGATTAACTGATTAAACTTCAGTGTCTACCAGGGGCCAGAAAGAGGGGCCAGAAAATAAAAAAGGCAGCTTAGCAATGACAAGACATATGAAAAATTATATTATTTCGGTAGATTACACACACACAAACTACACACTTTCTCTAATTTTTCAAAAATGTTTCCCATTTCTCAAGGTGTAAGAAAGGGAAAAGAAAAGTAAAAGTAAGTGGAAGAAAAAAAGTACACTGTTGTTTTCAGTAGAATGATGGTGCCTTATTCCACTGTCCATAAACACAGAGGGTACAGACTGGCCAAACTGGAATAGGTAGGGCAAAGCTGGTTTAAAGGACTGAGGAACCAAAAGCTAATCTGTACCAGTCTAGCTCCATAGCACAAGTTAGAACACTGTGAGGACAGCTGTAATGTATCACAACTGCCCTTGGCAGCTGCAGACTGCCTAGCTTTGCATCAGCAGAGTGGCCCAAAACTTGTCAAAGGAGGATTAAATATCGGCTCTGTTCTTATTGCATTGTTCCATGTTAATGCCCTCAGAGGAAGGTTACACATTGTCCTTGTGGTATATTGTGTTACTGCCTTTTGTAAAGAGACTGAAATTTGCCTGCATCTGTGTAAATGAGGACAAAATCACGAGCATGCCGTGTTGAGCTGCTGTCCTTCTATAGATGGCATTTATGGTTTTGCTCCACAAATGGCATTGTGGACAAGACCACAAGGGTGATATCTAATGATGCCTCAGTGTCAGCTTTCCAACAGGCAAACTATTTCACCAACTTGCCAATTTCCTGACTTTATTAAAAAAAACAAACAAAAATCTATTTCTGACCTGGGAGATTATTATAGTATTTCCCTCTTTCTTCAGTAGTATTTTATTGTATAGCCTATATTTTATTTCTACTTTCAGTATTAGTGGAATACCTCCAGGAAGGCCATTTATCTTATGAAGGGCTCTCAAGAAACTCATAATAAAGCATGCCTATTTCTTTTACACTGATCATACTCTTCTACACCTTGCCCTGATTCATTGTCACATTCAAAAACATTATTTCAGAGTTGTTATTAGGGCACAAAGGTATTTCTGTGAATTGATGCTTTTTTCCCTGTTTGTAGAAAATGGAAACTACAATTTCATGAGTCAGAAAATAAAATTGCATTAATATAAACCAGATCTAATAATTCCCTTTTCTTTATGTCAAAGTTTCTCTAAAACCATGGATGCAATGTCATCAACTGTAGGACCATGAGTTGTGGACTCTGAGTGTGTCTACACATGCATGTGATCTGAGATCAATTTACTTGCAAGTAAACTACTTGTGAGTAAATGCTCCCGAGCAGGCATCTACATGTGCAGGGACATGACAACAGATTTGCTGCTCTTAGCACCAAACTGCTGCCACTTCCTGCAGCCCTGAAATGAGCCCCTGCTGCCAATGGGGTGGGGGGCAAGGGAGCTTCAGGCTCCAGCTACAGCAGCCAGCAACCAGCAGCCACCTTGACAAGGCAGCCCTGCTCTCCATTTCCTGGCCTGCCACTTCTTTGGCCAAGAGCAGCATGCACAGTGCAAGAAAAGCATGTGGCAACTCTCCCCTTGCTGCCTCTGCCTTCTCATGCCATGGCTGTTTCAGCCCCTGTCCCTGACAGTGATGACCAGCACCCCAGGCTCCTGCTGGCCACTGCACTGGCTCTGGGCCTTTGGCTCTCTGGGCCCATGGCTTTCTGGGCCCTCCCAGCTCCCCCAAGCACAGCAACCACCTTACTGGTTGCAGTGCACTGTCCCAGGTGCCACTGCCATGGCACAACTGCTGCCTGGATTCTGAACAGCTGACCGGGCCCTGGCAGGGATACTGGTGATGGGCTGCTGGATGCCACTGTTGGGGCCCCCCTCACCCTCCTGGGCCTCCAGCCCTGCTACCTCTGTGCCCACCAGGCCAGCCAGGACTGTGGTTGCATGTTGCCCAGCATACCTAGGATGATGAGCTGTGGCTGGAGGCATTCTAAATGTCCCAGGCCACCTTCTGGGACCTCCTCAAGAAGCTCCATCTGTCTGGTGGTGCCATGGCCAGCCATGCCTCGTGGCTGGGTCTGAGGCTGCAGAATTGTTTGGGAAGGCTCTGGTCCAGGCTTCCCAAGCTGCTGGTGGAGGCTGCAAGTGGGGAGTTCAGTGGGATGGGCTGCTGGTGACCCAAGGGGCTCTCTCCCAGTGACACATCAGTGAGGGTGCCAAGCCAGGGCTGGGGCTTGAGCAGGCTGCCTGTGCTGCTGTATATAGCATAACCAGGACCCAGGTGGCAAGGTGCGAGGATCTCGGTCAGTTGCCACATTAAGGGTATGGACTTGCGGGCACTCCCTGACCGATGGTCATGGTCAGTCATGATGACCCACTGTCCCCACAAGGCCTTGACCTTTATGCAGTATGCCGTGCTGACCGGTTGCACCCACCCTTCCTCATCCAGTCTGACAGCCCCTCATAGACATGGGGGTTGGAGCGCCTGGCCTGTGCAAACTGGTGCTGCACCTCTGCCTCACCACACAGTGCTATGAGGTCACCAGTCTCCTCCATGGACCAGTTGGGGCCCTGGGTGGTGGGCACAGGCGTGGGTGATGACAAGGCCATTGGGACTCCTGCACCAACTCTCTGGGCCTCCGCAAAGCTATCCCTATGCTGCTGGGCCTGGGGAGCTGCCTGCAGAACCCAGCACAGGGGCACAGCATGGGACTGGAAGCCACATGGAGAGGTGATGTCCCATAGCACCTGCAGACTCTGGCCAGGCTTCTGGGGGTGGGCTATGGGCAGCTAGAGCTGGCCCTGGTGACCAGGAGCTGCCTGAAGTTGGGCCTGGGTGCTGGCAGGCCTGACAGGAGCCCATAGCACCCTGCAGACCCACCTCACCCTCCAGATCAGGTCTGGAAGCCACATGGCACTGAGGTGCCAGACAGCGGTGCCAGGATGCAGACAGGGTGGTGTGGCAAGCCTATAGCCTGCCCAGGGGGACACAGGGGTCTGGAGTGGCCTCAGGCTGCCTGTGTATATCTCAGGGCTCAAAATCCCTGTAGGCCTTTAAGGGCTAGAGGCTGGGGCTGCTGTAGAGATGGCCCAGCCATGGGGCAGGAGAGGTTCCTATCCCGAGAGCCTTAGAGCTGAGCTCTGGCTGACCCCTTAGCTTTGGGGCTGACCAGGATCAAATCTGCTTCTGGTTGGAGTCTAAATATGTGTTACTGTACAGTAACTAGTTGCAACTAAATTTGCTACTTGCATTTGCAGGAAATTTACTCACAAGTAGCTTCATTTACTGCATATTAAGAGTGCACATGTGTAGATGTGCATGCTGAGTGCACAGTAAACTATGCTACTGTGCAGAAAAGAATCTCATGTAGATGCACCCTCTGATTATCATAAGCTTTTGATGGGGTGTGGTAAATGATGCAAATTAAAATATGATCAATGTTTAAATTGCCTCATTGCCAAAACTCAAGCTGTCTCCTTGTACAGTTCTCTTTCTAGAGTCTCAAGTTTGAAAAAAAAGAGTATTCTGGGGCCCTAGGCTTATTTTAGCCCTATGGGGAGGACAGCCAGGATTGCTGATTACGTTTGTTTATTTTTCCCTTTAGTAGGGCTTGGAACCAACACTTGCCACTCCAAGCTACACAAGGGCGTCCCTGTAACTTATGGGCTGCAGCAAGTTCCTTGTTCTAATTTAGGGATAGGAGGATGAAGGGTGGGCATGCTGTCCAAGAGCTAGAAATCAAAAGGGATTCATTTATATGGCTTCTCTTTTGCCTAGGCAGATCTGCAGCTCACTGGGTTGGAGCTTACTTTTTTGTTTCTTTTAGCAGGCTGTCCTCTGTTTTAAATGGGTCAATTTACCATGGAGCCAGCACAAGCAACTTTCTGCATCTCCCACAGGAAATTCTGTGCTGGATTGGGTCCAAAGTAATTAAATGCAAATGAAAAGTGATGGTCCTGAGGAACTGGGGTCCTTGAGCTGTTCAAAGAATAGGAGTAGCAAGTGCAACAGCAGTATTTATTTCTAGCCTGCCCCACTGAGGTCAAATCCCTCAGCTAGAAGGGCCCCTCCAGCAGGTCATTCATTTTCCAAATTCTCTTCATACTTCTGAGACTGCTGATAAAGATGTCTATTACTAATACTTGTAATGGAGGATTTCTGACATGTATTTATAGAATGATTTGGATTTGAAGTTACTTGTGGTAATTTAATTCAACCCATGGACTCAACACTATAATGACTGATTGCTCTAAGCCACCCTAATAAAAAGTTTACTTGTCTGCTCTTGAATACCGCCCTGTAGGTGACTCCCCACTTTGTCTTATAAGATGGCTCCATTGTCATATTTTTCCCATGCTTTTTTCCTAACAGTTTTTTCTTCCACTTTTCCTAATGGTTTACTTCCATGTTCACTGCTGTAGCTGAAGTCTTCTATTGCTACCCCACTGAGTGCTAATTGGTCTTTGAACTCTTTTTAACATTCCTTTATGTACCCATGGGACAAATTGCGCCTTTCTTCAAGGGTATTTTTTCAGACTGAATATTCCCAGCTCTATCAATTTTTCCTCTCAAACCTTGTTTGCCAAACTTTTAAAATTATTTTTGTTGCTTTCACTTGTCATCTCAATCTTTTGAAAAAAAATATAGATGCATCCAGTGACCGAGACATATATTCAAGCAAACTAGAAAAATGAAAGTTATTGCCTATTACAAATTAACATTTTCTGCCTACAGATGAATGGAATAACACTATAGGTAATAAACACACATCTGTTCTCACTGATCATATTGAAGCACCATTGGCAAGAGCCCAAGTAATGAACACCAACTGGCAATGGGTCAATGTTATTATAGCAAGCACTGCATGATATCCCAATTACTAAATTTAGGGTAATGAAGTAAAAAATATGATAATTAAATCTGAATGGTAAATAACTTGTATGCTATTATTCATGCTGAATAATTCATGCTGTAGAAAGCCTATAGAACCTGTATTCCACAATAATGCAAACACCTCAGGGAGCAGGCACAATCAAAGAATGCATCTTATTTCTAATAGAAATCATATTCTCCTAAAATAAGTGGTAAAATCCAAGGAAGGCAGAGAAAACGTGTCCACAACATGTTAGTTTCCAGCTTATGTAACTTTAAAAGGACAGGGTTTGTGGATTTTTATGTATGCTGCCCTATATGCCAAATGACAGTTCTAAACGCAATCCAGAAGGACTCACTGGGTCCCTGACCTGTTTTAGGACATTCTTTGACACAGCAGATATAGACATCAGAAAAGCATTACACAGAAGTGCACCAAATCACCAATTTTCTTAGGCTACTGTAGTTCACACCCTGGGGTGTCAGTAACTGTAATATGTAACCCTTGCCCAAGAAGTCTTGTCCAGTTTCTAATTTCTTGGCTGTGTGTACCCTGTAGTCTTGCCATATATGAACAGCAAAGACATAGTTAGTAAAGGAACAATAGAAGGGACATTTTGTTGAGTGATTGACCCCCTGAAAATACTCGACAGCCATGCCCTGACAGAAGTGTGTGGCTGCAGCATGATTTAAAAGTGCCTGATCATGTGACAAATAAACCCTCATTACATGAGGGTTGAGATTAAGGAGTTCCAAAGCAGATCACCTTCATTAACTTCTGTCAGTGCCTGTCCAGAAGCCTGTCCTCATGCAGCCCAGCCCAGCCCAGCCCAGCCCAGCCCAGCCCCCAGTGCTGTCCTCAGGATGGGAGTGGGGGAAGGGAGAAGAGGCAGCATGGTTTGGGGTTTGCCTAGCCTGCACTGGAGATGGGGCCAGGTGGATTGGAGGCGGGAAGGGGGGGGAATCCACCTGCCCTCCCCTCCAGCACAGGCTGGGCAAACCCCAGACTGAGTTCCCTCTTCTCCCTTCACCCTCTCTCATCCTGAAGACGGCACCAGAGTGGGGGGGGAGGGGGGGCACTTCATAGCACCATGAGTTACAGCAGGGAGCTGCACATCTGTCAGTGCCCTAAGGTTTTAACTTAAAATCTTTTCTAGCACACAACCATCTTGTTGGCTATAGGGCAGAGTTCCCTTTACACCAGAATTCAGTTTGATGCAGGTTAGGGAAAGGCATAAAGAGGTCAGTTATCGTGCCTCCATTTTTAAGGCCAGTTCCAACCCTGGTACCATTTAGATTTGCCCCCAGGAAGCGATGTATTCCATCACTGACTTAAATAGAGTTCTCTTGACTAAGGAACACACTACACATAAACCAATTTAAGCAATTGGAAACTGATTTAAACCTGTAACAAAACAGAACTTAACTGCATTATAAACCAATTTCAAAGTGGCCAGTTTAAGATAGACCTGGATGTATATTGGATCAAAATGAAATGATATAACTTCTGTCCCAGATCCCCTCCCAAGTTCAGTTACCTCACTGTCCTCCAGCATCCTGTGACCCTTTTGCATGTCCATGCTATCTTCTCTTTGGAGTTGGGTTGGTCCCCCCCGCCCTCAGGGTGTCACATGGCTGAGGCAGCAATGCCTCTGCTCCCCAGCGCTGTATCCTGCCTGTGCCTACCAGTGGCAAGGTGGGGGAAAGGAGAAGCAGAGGCCCCCCACCATGTTGGGTCCCCCCAGCTGTGTTTGCTTGAGTTGTGAGGTGCGGCTGGGCTGCAGGGCGGGGGCCTCTGCTCCCCAACTCCTGATGCTGCCCAGCTCAGCTGACAGCCTGCACAGCTCTCAGCTCTGCTCCTGCCTGCCTGTGTCAGATAAGCCTGGGAAGGTGGGGGAAAGATTAGGGGAGCATAGGCTCCCCCTAGCTGTGCTTGCTTGGGATTTGGAGGTCTGGGGCCATGCCCACTGAGTCGGGGCTCACCTCCTTCCTGCCCCCTGTCATTTCCCAGCTTGGCTGACACAGGCAAGCAGGAGCTGGGGCTGAGAGCTGCTCCAGCACTGTCAGCCCAGCTGTTCTGTGACAGTGGTGAAGGGGAAAGGAGGCCCCGCTGGGAGGTATGTGAAAGCATCCCTGCCTTCTGGCCTGATCAGTGCAGGAAGCTACATGCCCCCTCAGCACCCAAGAGTAAACATGCATTCTGTTCACTTCCAGTTCAATCTATACAGTTTAGAGAAGCCTGGGTAGATTTATTTAAAATATTTCATAAACTTCATAGACACTAGGGACCTGGTGAGATCATTGGGTCCAGCCCCCTGCCCAAGGGGCAGGAAGTCAGCTGAGATCAGATCACCCCAGCAAGAGAAGCATCCAAGCATTTCTTAAAGGTATCTAGAGCAGGTGTTTGCACCACTTCTAGGGGGAGTCTGTTTCAAACCCTGAAGACTCAGATGGTAAAGAATTTTTTCCTTATGTCCAGTCTAAAACGGTCTTCCAGCAGTTTGTGACAATTAAACCTTGTCTTCCCTTGGGGTGCCCGGGGAACAGACATTCTCCCAGTTCCTGATGCACTTATATACCCCTTATATACTTATAGGCTGCCACCAAGTCACCCCTGAGCATATGCTTCTCCAGGCTGAAGAGTCCCATGCCTCTCAGCCTCTCCTCATAAGGCCTGTTCTCTTGACCTCTAATCATGTGCGAAGCACTCCTCTGGACTCTCTCAAGCTTCTCTATGTCCTTTCTAAAATGTGGAGCCCAGAATTGGATACAGTACTCCAGCTGTGGCCTCACTGAGGTCAAGTAAAGCGGGAGGATGACTTCTTGGGTCTTGCTTCAGATACATAAATAGATACAAGCCAAAGTTTTATTTGCTTTGCTGGCTGAGGCATTGCATTGGTGGTTCATGTTCCTCTTGTGGTTAATCATCATCCCCAAGTCTCTTTTGGTCATGGTGCTAGTGAGTGTAGCATTGCTGAGACTATAAGTATGATGTGGGTTTTATCCCCCAAGGTGAAGCACCTTGAATTGGTTCCACCTCAGGGTTTTTCAATGTCTGTACTTAGCCTTTAAGAACAATAGAGGATAGATTGAACAAGAGTGGGGCTCTACCTCAACTATTCCTCATCCCTCACAGAACCTTATGCCAGCAGGGATGGAGGGGGCTATGTAAGGCCCAGACCAACACCCTGAAAAGAGAATCTTGCCCCATAGTGAAGATGAAGCACTTTATTACCTTCTTTTTCTAGAAACGTTTTATTGTTTGTATAATTTACAAATATTTTTGCTGTGAAAATCACTCACAATTATTTACCTGTAAAGATATATTGACATACCAGACATTTTTCTTGCTTAAACTACCAGCAGTGTAAATGTTGTTGGTTTTCCTTCACTTCTGAATTGACATATTTGAGGCTGTATCATCTGACACATCATGGTTTCATGTAACAGAATAGATAATGGATCCATTAATATTTAAACTGGAATAGCATTCCATTTTAATAAAATGCATCCCATTTGACTTTACAGTATATGTCAACCTTTCTTTCTAGAAAGAGAGAATTCTTTAGACAATACACTGCAGAGTTGTGAACTATGTAAATGTTTTTTGATCCTCTGCCAGATTAAGCAGATAACTATAGTCATTTCTTTCCACTTCCACACCAAAACCATTCATTGGAGAGTTAGGGCTCCAGATCCATTGCTTATATGGATGTTTGTGATAGGTTTATAATGGTATACTGACAAATCCCAAACTGGTACAAGGTAGGGTTTATTACTGTTATGTGTATCTCTACTTCCAAATCCCAGAAAAAAAGTAGCACTATAATCACCAGGCTGAGGAAATTTAATGTTCTCTTTCACTCTTTGCAGGCCAGGTTCTTTGGGTAGATGTGATATCTCTTATTAGACCAGCTGAGTAGTTGGAAAAACATTCTTGTGTAGATGTGGCCATTGCCTGTATAGGCAATCAGTAATAAGCAATTCAAGACACTGCTCATGGACCAGGTCCATCCAAGGGTCTTTAGGAGATCTTGCTGCATGCTACTACTGGGATCTGTTGGTTCCCTGATTCCAGAAGAGAGATAAAATAAGACAATTTTTTTTTAATATTCACATTAGTTTGTGATCTGTCTTCTGGCTATGATTCTTTTCCCTCAGAGAGTAACAAAGCTAAAACTATCAATGTTAGGTTAGAAAACACTTTGTTGGAATCCTCCTAGAAGCATTCACATTTTGGCTAGGGACAGAAATAAACCAGTATAAGTGACCAGAAGTCAGTTCAATTTATAACACTACAGAAGTTCAGTGGACATAAACTGCCTCCAAAATGGCTGAAACTGGTTTAAGATAAATGCAGATAGATATAGTATCAGACTTAACTGATTTAGGTTAAATTGGTTTATTGAACTTCTGTCCTGAATCCCCTTCATATTCAAGTTAATTTACAGTCTCCCAGCATCTCAGGGTGCTTTTCACCTCCCCTGCAAACCACACCTTGCAGGGTGGGTGGGGGATCCTTGGCCCCAGCTGTCTACTCCAGCCAAGCAGGGAGCCATGCTCTAGCCCCACCCCCCTGCCCTGACTTCTGGCCTGGGTCACTTCAGGCATGTGGCTGCATTTCCAGAATCAAAAGTGAAACTGTTCACTTGCTTATCGGTTCAATCTACACAGTTTAGACTAACTTGCAAAGATTAAATTGATTCAGCCTCAGTTTTTGACTGTCTGTACTTAGCCTTGAAAAGCAAAATGTGCAGGAATCTTGGACAGCTTTACATTAATTTGTGACTTAATGTTTCTAAGCTACTTTTAAGCCTGGGGAGTGAAGCCAATAATAAAAAGAAACTAGCTAGAATAATGGCATGACATGGATCAAGGGAGTCAGGGTTGTGAAGACAGAAGATAAAATATTTTGAAAGAAAAAATAAATATAATAAAAGAATACTTAATGGTTAAGTTTAATTTCTCTTTTGAAGACTCAGCATGATTAAAATGTTATATTTGACTTTTTTTTTTTTTTTTACTGAGTGCATGTTTAAAAACCATAAATGAAAAAGCCTATATATTTTACTTGATGATAAGTGAAAAATACCTAGGCTTTTCCAGTAGACAATTGCTTTGGCCTTACTGCTGATTTTGCTGACACCAGCATTTCTCATCTTCTACTGACTTCATTTTTTTTCACAGCAATTAATTATCTGAAACTTCCTCCCACCTAGTTAAATGGCCTTTTGCATGACAAATCTGCATGTCTCCTCACCAGAGGATATTTTCAACAAATATATATTTTTTTAAAGTTAATTTTCCTAGTCTCTGCATGAACAGAAAGAAAAGGGAAGATGAATGAATGGGAGAAAAGATGGAAAGCACATTTTGGTCTATATTTACAGCATACTGTTATGCAAACTGTTTCATACCTCTTCAATAAAATAAACATTCTTTGTTTCCAACCTCTCACACCCTTATTTTATGAGTAATGACGTGATTTTGGGGTTTTTAGAAAATAAAGCAAAAATCCAAAGCAGTGAAGTTGTTATTGGAATGGATTGCTTAGAAACGCTGCCTGCTGCAGCAACCACTTAGTGTTGTCAGCAGACTTACACACAGACAGAAATGTGCATGTTCTTCTCATACAAACATACATGATGCTTTCTCTAGGGCTTTAATTTTTTAAAACTCGATAATACTGGTAGCTGGGCACTGGCCCTTCCAGAACATTGTTCCGTTTTTCCAACTTGTCACATTATTCTGTTTATGGTTCTGCAAATGTTGGGAGTCATACAATCCTGACTGAAGCAATATAAGCAAAGGGGGAACTATACAGGGTGAGTATAAATAGGTACCCTTGAGGTTCAAGCTGCAGGTAGGGTCAAAATATTTTTTGTCAAGCCAGTTTTCAGCTGGAAGCCTGAGTTTCCTCAGAAAAGTAAATAATCTTGAAATTACATCTCTTTCAACAAAATGTCACAAAAAGTTGGAAGAAAAAAAAATCAAAATTCAAATGTCCTGCCATGACCTTTTCAGAATAAGAAGTTTCAGTATTTTGTGTTGCAATTTTTATTTATTTTGAAGGCAAGATGTTATTAAAAAAAATAGTAAAAAATAAAACAAAGCTCTTGGAACGTATAGAACCAAAGTGGTACATTTTGATTAGCCATAAACAAATCTTGGAATATTGGCTTTTCTTAAAGGTGTAAGGTGGATGATTTGCACCCTGGGTATTAGTGGTGCTGACTGCCATGCTTCTGGTGGTGGTAGTGGGTTCAGCTGCTAGCTGTGGCAGTGGCTATTTTTCTGCCCCCCTCCAAAGGCAGCACCCAGGGCTGCTGCCCCTATTGCCCAACCCCACAATTATGAAGAGAAGCTACTGACTTTTCTTTATGACTAGAAACAAAACAAATTTTGTAACATTGCATTTTTTGCAGAATAGAAAGTCTGTCTTGACATGTTCTAATCCAGTTTACTTTACTGAGGGAAAAACAGGTGGGAAAGGCAGACAGTTGGGAAAAGATATGCTCTCAGGAAGGGCAAAGTGAGCATGAGATAATGTGAGTTTTTTGAAACAGGGATACTGTGCGCCAGATTCTTACCTTGTGTAAACTGGGGTAACTCACTGACTTCACAGTTATGTGAGCTTAAAACTAGCTTCCCTGAGCATTTAGTATAGGTGCAACTCTAATGCTTTAAATATAGTAGAAAGCAGAAACAAATGTAATGCAAAATTACAACAAGGCAAGTGCTTTCAGCTGAGTTTTGTACGTTTTGAAAGTTTGCTTTTTATGAAGAGACCGTCACCAGAGTCCTGGCATGAAATCAATTAAATGGTCAGACAAAGATCATGCTCACAGATGTTCTGCCAGCAGAAGAGTTTGCATTCTTTCAGTAAGTTATTCATTCAGTTATCTTAATTAGCATAAAGCTATCACTTCCACAAGCTCCTAGAAGCAGTATGCCTCTCCTGGGATACAATCAGCCAAGAACTGGCTCTGAGGACCTGATACTTTAAACATGATAGCCAAAAGAAAAACCTTTATGGGTGGAGGTCCCACAAAACTTGGAAGAACTAAAGTAAATTCTGTCTGTAATTTGCTTGTACAGTTTCACATATGGTTAACCAATTCATCTCCAGTCACTATTGTAAGAAAACAGGAATTATGCTTCATAAAAATAACAGTGTGCCAAACCACACAAAACCTATATATCCAGACTGATGCCACAGCTCCAGCAACAAGACTTTTAAATATCTTGGACTTCAACACCTCAGCGCTTATACTTTAAGGAGAGCTCCTTGCTTGTTCACAATTGTCTGAAAAATCCCACCCCCCCAAAAAAATTGGGATCATATTCAGAAGTTGGTTGGGTTGGAATTGAGATTTTTATGTCAGATAAATACATTCACCTTGCACATTTTATACTAAAAAAAAATGTTTATTATGATCACTACTAGGTTGCCAAGTGTTAAACTTCAGATTTTGGGGACAGCTAATTTACAAGAGATTTTGTTTCATTTTTAAAGAAAAAGCTTACAGTCCAGATGGTTTTAGAGAAAAAACACAGAAATTAGAAGCCAAATTAAAAGAAAAAAGGTGTATTTTGATTCCTGATTTGTCATTTTTGAGCATTTGAAGCTGATAGTATTTCAGCTAAAAAGACAGAATTGATTTTTAAAACATTTTTTGGTAAGGATTTTTTGCTCACGCTAAGCAAAGCCCTTTTTTCAGTCATGGAAATAGTCCATTCTTCTGACAGAAAAGTTCGAATCAAACTTTGATGATTCATAGCTAGGCAATAGGGCCCTGACAGTATAGCATCAAACACATGTAATATCTCCATCCCTTTCCTTATAATGGAATGTGAGTTTTGAAACATTACTATTTAAATGTCAACACTGTTAATCATTTTCCTTATCACTTTCCTTCCTTGTCATATCATAAACATCCATCTAATGTACTTGTCCAGAATGGCTGGATGTACCCATCATATATTGACATGACATTCATTTGAAAAGAAGTTCCAATAGGAGACAAGCTGCAAGTTTAAAAAAATGGAAGCCACTGAGTGCTAAATCAGATACTATTTGATTGTTAAAAGCTTACTGATGACCTTCCAAAATGAGACTATAAATGACATTTGTACCTGTCTCCGTTCGACCAGGAGTTCATGCGCCATCTTCGCCCGGGCCCAAGATCTCGCGCACCCGGGCTTTGCTAGTGCGCCCCGGAGTTTATCCCATCTGGTATCAAGGGGGACCCAGAACTCGCCTGCCACGACTTTGATGACGCCTTCAGTGGGGGGTCTTCCCTTGGGGTATCCCCCGGTGCCGGCGCGCTCCTTCGTGGGTACTCTCGGGGCTCCGTCCTTCCCTACCCCCCGGCCATTTGCCACCTTAGGGTCTTCCTATTCTGGCCTCTAACCCGTCCTTGCCTTGCCCTCTCTTGACTCAGTCCACTCGGCCGTCAACAGCGGTCTTCAGACCGGGTATGCCCCCCAGTAGGGATGCTGACTTGGTCCCTCCTTCCCTGGGATGCGGCTGGCCTCTTTGCTACTCCAATAGCCCACACCGTGGTTACCCTCGCTGTCGGCTCTGTGGTGCGGGGTGCAGTCGGCCCCTCTCTCGGCGCTGCTGCCGGCCCTCCTGCCACCTCGGCTGCCGGGTTCCCTGCTGGCTGTGCCCCCACTTACGGAGCTCACTCCTCCCCTCCTCGTGCTGCTCCCGGCAGCTCCGCCGCGCTGCTCGCAGCTGTCTCCGCCTCCTTCCTGTGCTGTCCCGCACTCCCTCGCCTCACTGGGGCTCCGCGCTCCAGCTCTCTCCTCTCAGCCGCCCCGTTGCCTCAGCAGGGCCGCCTTTTGTTTCTCCCGGCAGGCGTGCCCTGCCTCTTCCGCTCAGCCGCAGCCGGATAAACGCCCGGCTGACGACCCGCGCCAGCGCAGCCGGCGCGTGGACTCCTCTCGGCTCCTCCGGCCCTGCGGGAGGTAAGCGGACCCCTTTGCTGCTGCGGGGGTCTCCCGGCATCCCTGCTCCCCTGGGACACATTTAATAGGGGTGGTAAAGAATTTCCCATTGCAACAATTCTCTAGTGAATTTTTTTTTTCATGCATAATCAAACTTTTCTAAGGAAAGTTTAAGTACTGATGCAGAAGTGTTCTAGTGTTGCAGCTGTTCTGTTGCTTGGCATCCTGACATATGTCCAGCAGGGACCTCATTGGGTCAAACAGCACAGACCATCTGGGATCCATCCAGACTTGAACACAACCTTTAATCACCCCTGCAGCTTCCATTGTACCATCCTGCCCAGGCCCTGCAGTGGGAATGTGGTCCTAGCCAACATTCACTTGCAGAAGGGTAATAGGCTTTGTCACAAGCAGCTAAACAGACAGTATACCAAAAAAAATTCCCACTGTGCCTATCAGATTAGAAGCCTTTCCCACAACCATATTTTGCAGATTCCAGCCACAAGTTGAAGAACTCTTGGGGAAAAGTGTTCTTGGGGAGTCTTCTGTGTATGGATTTAGTACCAAGCATTGTCCCTAGTCACTCCTTACAGGAAATGGAATGAGGGCAAAGTCTGTTTTCTATTATTGAACAATGTTGGCACGATGCATATTTCCCTGATAAAAATCCTCCCTTACCTATCTTGCAAATCAAGAGAAGTGATTCTTCCACTCTCTTTGGCACTAGTGAGGTCTTACTTGGAGTACTGTGTCCAGGTGTGCACCTCACACTTCAAGGAAGATGTGGATAGATTGGTAAAAGTCCAGGGAGAGTGACAAAAAATTATTAGAGTCTTGGGAAACATGATTTATTGGGGCAGGCCAAAAGAACTATGGCTATTTATTTGGGAGAAGAGAAGACTGAGGTGACAATTTGATAGCAGTCTTCAAATAACTGAAAGGCTATTATAAAGAGGATGCAGGTAGACTTTTATTTGTGGCTATAAGACTAAGAACAGAGTTTTCAAGCTGCAGTAGAGGAACTTGAGGTTGGAGATTCGGAAGAACTTCCTGCCGATAGGGTGGTTAGACATTGGAACACACTACCCAGAGAAGTTGTGGAATTTCCAACTCTGAAAATTTTCAATAAAAGGTTAGCCATCCACTTGACTGAAATGATTTAGTCAGGGATGATCCGGCTTTGAGCAGAGGGCTGGCCTAAGTGACCTCGTGAGGTCCCTTCCAGTCCCGTTTTCCTATGATCCTATGAGCTCTTGGTTACCTGTGCCTCTCTTGCCTGTAACAGAAAATAGCAAATGCGGGAAGCAGTATGTTCTGGACTCTCCTCCTGTGAAGTTCCCCAAATCACTGCCTGCCTGTTTGACTCAGTGTCACCTGGGTGATGCAATGCCTGCTGGAAGCCAGGGCCTATGGGCCAGTTGAAACCATGTCATGTCAGTTGAAGCTTCTACAACTTGAGGGTTCCCTTTATCCCTCCTCCTTGTCTCCCTGCCCCACCTTCCTTGTCCTTCCTTCTTCACTGTTTAGTCCCTTATTCAAAGTCATAAGGAGCTAAACTGAACATCATACTGGCCTTTGCACAGCAGTGTACCACTTCATGAATCTCCATTCATTGCTTTCCACTTTCTGAGTGCATATGGCTTTTCCCACAACTGGTTTGATAAGTTTGTGAGCATAGTTGTATCACTGCTCATCACCACCTTCTGCGTGCATGAAGAGGATGAGGAGCCAGGGTTGGAGGAGTACCTGTTGCTACATTGGGGAAAGAGAGGAAATTGACTCTTGAAGAGAGGTGTCTTGAATGGACAGAGAAAGACCATAGGCTGTTCTTCTCCAAAAGATGGGCAATACTTGTGTTGGTGTTCTGGAATTCTCAGGCACAATCACCTGAGGAGGGTTGATTTGGACCACATGGAGGAATTGTGGGAGAACCGTGGGAATCTTGCAATAACATTGGTGATCTCAAGACAGGTATTGTTGTCTGCAGTCATATTTGTTACATAAGTCTTGTGCCTGTTTAAAGGCAAGAGCACCCTGCATGGCTTGCACATTGCTAACATCCAAGGCTGGTACCCGAGACTCAGATCAAATTTGCAGTCTTGTGGAATTCTATCATGGTCCACTTCCAGGCATTGGTGTCATAGGATAAAAGATAGTTTGGAATGTGCCAAGCAAGGTTGATCATAAATTGGGTAAATAACCTGGGTATTAAGTCCCCCTTTACTCCCTAATCTGCCATGCTGCTTCCTGAGTTAGTCTATTATCCCTATCCCTATATCTCTGCTCTTTCTGATATCTCCTGCAATCATCCTCTCCTTGGCACATATACACGATGAATTTGTAGGCAGTCACAAGATCACCTCTCAGCCTTCTCTTGCAGAGACTGAAGAGATCCAGGGCCCTAAATCTCTCCTCTTAGGGCTTTGCCTGCAGGCCCCTAACCATATGAGTGGCCCTCCTCTGAACCCTCTTGAGGCTGTCCACATCCCTTTTGAAGCATGACACCCAAAACAGGACACAGTACTCCAACTGCAGCCTGACCAATGCCACATAAAGGGGAAGTATCACCTCCTTGGACCTGTTTGTCATGCACCTGCTAATGCATGATAAAGTGTGGTTCGCTTTACTGATCACTTTGTCACATTGACAACACATGTTCATCTTGGAATCAGCTATGACTCCAAGATCCCTTTCCACTGCTGTGCTGCAGAGAAAGTCACCCTCCAGCCTGTAATTGTGTTGGTGGTTCTTGCAGAGAAAGTCCCCCTCCAGCCTGTAATTGTGTTGGTGGTTCTTTTTGCCCAGGTGCAGCACTTTGTAGTTATCTTTGTTGAACTGCATTGTAGTTTGTTCTGCCCATTTTTCCAACCTGTCCAGATCCACCTGGATCCATTCTCTACCCTCTTCTGTGTTAACTTTGCCCCGTAATTTGGTATCATCTGTGAACTTGGACAGGGAGCTCTCTGCACCCTCATCCAAGTCACTGATGAAGACATTGAACAGCACCAGTCCAAGGACCAAGCCTTGTGGGACTCCACTGCCCACATCTTTCCAGATCGATACCGACCCATCCACCACCACTGTCTGGGTGCGACCCCCCTAAGCCAATTTGCCTCCCACCTGACTGTGTAATCATCTCAGTCACAGTCACTCAGTTTACCTATAAGAATATAATGAGATACTGTATCGAAGGCCTTCTTAAAATCCAAGTCGATGACATCCGCCTCAATTCCTGCATCTAAGCATTTTGTGACCTGGTTATAAAAAGAAATGAGGTTAGTCAGGCAGGATCTACCTACTATGAATTTGTGCTGGTTGCCCTTTAGCATTGCTTTCCCTGCTGGACTCCCACAAATGTGATCCTTAATATTTTTTTCAAAGGTTTTCCCAAGGATAGAGGTGAGACTAACTGATCTATAGTTACCCAGTTCCTCCTTCCTCCCCTTCTTGAAAATAGGGACCACACTGGCCCTTTTCAAGTCCTCTGGGACCTGACCTGAGCACCAACAGTGCTCAAATGGCCATGCCAGTGGCTCTGCTATGACACTGGCCAATTCCTTCAGCACCCTTGGATGAAGATCACCTGGGCCTGCTGACTTAAATACATCCAGCCCCTGATCTGGATGGTGTTCCAAGCTGACCACCTTGAATTGGAACCAGGCATGAGCAGAAGTGAAAAGCATTGGCACACTGTACCATTCAGAAAAAGCACATAAGCCACTGTCTGTGCTTTCAGGAGGTGGGGTGCTAAACAGGATCATAGAAACTGAAATGGGTGACCAAAGCGAGCTCAAATAGCCCTTATGTGCATAAGAGGCACAATGGGATTCAAGCCTAGGCTTCTACATTCATATTCAAGTATCTAAATAAGTGGCTTGAGTGCTGAATGTCCAACAGCTCTCAGGGAAATCAATGGTCTGTGCTAAGAGCTCAGGACAAGGGCCAAAAGATTTGAATTTCAGTGGATTTAGATACCTACCTCCGTTCACATTCCTCTATAAATCCTTATAGTTGTTGCACATCATTTTACTTATACATCATATTATTTATTATTTTACTGACAATATGCTTGGCATGGTAACAATGAAAAACTGTCAAAAGAATTCCTGCCCAGGAGAAAGCACATACTAGAAACAAGGGAATGAAGATGCGACACAGATACATCCACAGGAAGGAAATTACCTCAAGGTCTCTCACTGAATCCCTTTCTTGATTAATATTTTTCTTACCCTCCGAAGCCACAGGCAGATCTGGGGGGAGGGGTTGGGGGGAGGGGAGGGTAAGGTTAAGATTCCTGTTGCAGGAAGGGGCTGGAGGGGGGAGAGCAAACTTGTAAAAGAGGATGTGGGGAGAGGCAGGTAGAGAGATTTAAAGTGGACGGTAAGTAGTACAGAGGCCTAAGCTGGGCTTCTGGGGTCAAGGGCAGATGCTGCTCCTGGAGAAATTCCTATTTCTTCTTCCAACCTCCCCTTCACATGGCCAGTTTAGCTTCTGCCATAGGGAGTAAACTCTTGGTACTGAAGCCAACAGGGAACGGGGTAAACAGTGTGGACGTGTAAACTGGGCTGCCTGGAGACAGGACACGTGCTGCTCCTGGTGAAAGTCCTAGCCTCTTTTTCCCTT
>NW_005843205.1:195549-254011 GCF_000455745.1 Alligator sinensis
TGTGGCCAGAATTGAGGGAGCAATCTGCCCACTCTGAAGGCAGCAGAAAATGGGTTAAGCAGTACAGAGTCCTGAGCCATGCTCTTCAGCTGAGCTCCACACCCCAATTCCTTGCAGCTGCACAAAGAACAGCAGCAGAGAAAGCCCTGGCTTGCCTTGAAAGACAGCACTTTAAGGTGTCCCAGAACCATGTCTCTGCAGTCTTGCAATGATTGTTGCAGTCCCACCTCTTGTAGATCTTACTCAGTCATGTTCCTATTTATTGTTCCTGAGGCAAAGATGTTTTGTGATTTCATTTATTGGACTATCTGTATAGTTCGGAGAGTCTGTTGGACAAACTTATAGGTGTCAAGTGCTCTTCCTCAAATCACCTTGTCCAACAGCTCTCCCAAATATATACAGCTAGTTCTATATACACCTAGTTCAGTATATTTTAGCACAAAACACCTTTGCCGGAGACTTGAAACTTGGCTCCATTCAGCAATAGATGAAGAACATTCCAATGGACTAAGTGGAACATTAATGCAGATGTGGAAATAACAGCTGGTTAACGTTGGATGCATTGTCAAGATGCTCAAGAAGGCCAGATTGTGTTTTGTGAATCTGCATAAGAGATGTACATTTAATTCTAATGACTTTAATATTATTTGCATAATCTATTGTGTTTTATACATATATAATATAGCAAAAAATGCATGTTTCAATAAATGTATATTTGTTTTTGCTTCAGTCTTAAACTGAATAATGTAGCCCTGGGCCCCTCATATGTTAGAAAAACTTCTAGTTTCTTTTTAACTGGACAAAAATGTTTTACCATCTGCACCCCCCTTTTCAAAATCCTAGATCCACCTATGCCCAAACCCACCTTTTTGTTTTGCTCATATAAGCCACAAGAGCTCACATAAGCAGCAATATTTCTGGGGTACTGGAAGAGAGGGGGAGGCTGGAATGTGAAGAAGCAAAAGTCTATCATGGTTAGATTAGAAGAGCATTAAATGGGATTCAGCTGATTACACACATACACACATAACCTTTGCATAGGGCCAGCCAAATTTTACTTTTCTTAACAAGGGCAGCATGGACAAGGGTGCAATGCTGAGACTGGGAGAAAGAAACAAAGTACCTGTATGCATCAGGAGAGTCCATGTTCATCTACAGGACATAGAGACTTTTGTAAACCATACATACGGCAAGAATCACTTTCCCACTGCACACAGAAAAATTTCACAATTCATGTGAGCCAAATGGGACAACTGTTACTTCTTCATGAATAGAGTCCTTATTTAGTAATCTTTCTAGATGGATTCACTTAGTTTTGGAAGTCATATTCTAGCCTGGCAAACACAACTTTCATAAAGTCTCTTTATGAGTCTTGGCTAAAATTATATAATAATGAGTTTAGTCTCAGCAGCTAAAAGGACTAATTCTTACAATGAGGTCAGTAAGATGGAGAAGCTGATGACGTACACCTTGATGGCTGCAATCCAGACCAAACAGTCAGCAGTCTAAGGTAAACAATTCTAGTCTGGCTTTGGTCTGCTCTTCCAATCTGCACCTGCTGAAAGACTCACTGAAGTCCAGTATGTAAGACTGTAACACTCAGTGTACATTACTAGAAATTCCTGCAATTACAAAGCACTTACAAAACTTTCATCTGCTCATTAGGAAGCAAACTACCTATCTATTTTAGCATTAAGATGCATACTTGAAGTAATTTATGATTTCTGCTAACTTCTACATCTAATATTTCAGTTGCTGGAAAGTAAAAAATATGAATTTAGAGTATCTCTGCAAATTCCAAGATGCAGTTATATGAGAAATTTCTGTTCAGCAACATGATAACTGGTGAGGAAACAGCAGAGATTAGGCTCTTAAATACAGCTTTTTAAACAGCCATTTTTTAACCCTAAATTTCTAAAGAAAAAGGGGGAAGGGGACTAGGTGGAAGTCTGGTGCTCATCTCTCAAAGAATTTCAATGAGGCTCTAACTCTCTTAATAACCTTTGAATGTCCCAATAATCATTACTCATTATTTCCTTTGAACTTTGTTTTTTCAATTTTAATTTATATTTACTCCTTCAAGATTAGATATATTAGTGATTATTGCTCCACCAAAATATTTAAATGAGACAGGGAGAGGAATACATCAACACATTTTTTGTCCCAGGGCTGCAATGCTTACATGTGTGAGTTGCTTCATACAGTGGGTAATTCCACTGACTAAATGAGAACATTCATGTGATTAAATTATTCTCACATGCGTTCAAAATTGGGCTCTTTACTAGCAATACAAATAATTTTCTGCATTTCACTTCTACAGCATGTGAATTATGCCTCAAAACACTTACAAGATATATTTTCTGTAGATAAGTGTGCTTGTTCCCATTTTGTACATGGATAAACTAAGATGCAGAAGTACAGATTCTCAAAGGTGTCTAGGTGCCTAACTCCCCTTGAGTACCTGGGCCAGAGTGATTAGGTGATTTGTTCAAAGATACAAGAAAGTCTGTAACAGAGAGCTGGGAACTGAAGAGAGGTCTCCTGATTTCCATAGCAATGCCATCTAGTTCATGTTTCCTTTAGAGATAATGTAACAGAATACCAAATCATTAGAATAAATGTAGAGGTCATTTTGCTTCAGTTATGTTGTAAGAGGCTTAGTCACACTCTGAAAGCAGGATCTCTTCTATGAAGCCAGCTTTACAGATTGATTAAAAAGATACCAAGCTCCAAGTTTCCACTGCACAACAAATGGTGCATAGCTGGTATGAACACATACCATTTGGGGCTGTGGTTTTCTATCCATGGCAATAAAGGCTGGCAGATGACATCATGACAACAACTCAGACAAAGGTAAATTAGACACAGAGGAGTGCCAATATATTGATGAAGGCAACCATGGCTGCAGACAAATGTTTTCATGTCTGACTTTTTTATATTGAAGTTTTCAGCTCCAAGCTGACAGAAGAAATGCAGGTTTCCATGACTGAGCTGTTTTTGGAAGGCTCCAATTAGGAAGCAAGTATGCTTTTAGACAGGGCTTCTTACACTTTTTTGATATAGACATAATCCATTTCAGAAATAGATCTCAATATGCCAATCTAAAAAGAAAGAAGAATACAAAATGTTTTTCTTACTAGTGAAGATAACCAAGTTTTAGTTATTTTCTTTAATCAGAAAGAAAAGAGAAAGACGAGAGAGAAAAACCCAGGGGACATTGATTTAAATTCTTTGGCTTCCTACTTTACACTGCCTTAGAAGGGACCAATCCATTTCAAAAAATTAATGTAACCCAAAATCAAGGCTAATATTTATTTTTTGCTCTTTCATTTCTTGTTTATTTCTTTAAGTTTTGTTCCTCATTTATTTATATGTTTTACATTAATTTGACTCTCCTTGCTCAGTAAAGATATTCTTGGCTTACTAGTAGAAAGTAGGGCCATGTGAAGCTTTGGGTGCTGAGTTGATTCAGAGGAGATTTGGCCCGATTCGGTGACTGAATCTCCAAATCTGAATTGAATCGGGAGACCAATAAAAAGGTCCACATCAATTCAAAGCTCTCCAAATTGATTCAGAAAAGATTCAGAGAGCTTCGGAGAGAGTCAGAGATATGGGCAGTCCCCGCTCACCACTGCATGGAGCTGGACTCAGACTCCATGCCGGTAAGTGGGGGGAAGGACGGGGCTGAAGGATGGGAGAGGAGAACATGGAGGGACCCCCACCAGTCCCCATTCCCTGCCTGCTCTCCCAGCCCCCCTGAGCACCACCTGACCCCCGCCCTCTCTCTGAGCCCTGTCAATGGCTGCCCTGCTTGGCCCCAGTGCATTGGCTCTTAAAAAAAAAAAAGTCCCGCATTCACGAGCTCCTGCCAGGCAGGAGGCAATTCCCACTGCCCCCCCCACTGCCCGGGGGCGCGGCCAGGAGCGTCCATTCCCTGCCCACTCTCCCAGCTCCATCAATGGCTGCCCCACCTGGCCCCAGCATCCTGGCTTTAAAAAAAACAAAGAAACAAAAAGCCGTGCACTCGCCGGCTGCTGCAGAAGCCACTGGGGCTTCTGGAGGCTCATGACTGAGTCCCGACATGCAGTGTGGGGCAGTGGTGGGCAGTGGGGATCGTCCCCACCCACCTGGCAGGAGCTAGTGAGCACAGGGCTTTCTTTCTTTTTTTTTTAAAGAGCTGGGATGCTGTGTCTGGGTGGGGCAGCCATTGACGGGGCTGGTAGAGTAGGCAGGGGATGGGGGTTTATGGCAGAGCCCCCCACACAGTGTGGGGCAGTGGGGGGCAGTGGAGGGAAGCAAGGATCACCCCCCCCCCACCTGTAAGGGGCTGGAGAGTGTGGGGCTGCCTTTTTTTTTTTCTTTTAAAGTACTGGGATGCTGGGTCCAGGTGGGGCTGCCATTGACAGGACTGGGAGAGCGGGTGGGACATGGGGCCTGTTTGATTCAAAGATTTGGCTGATTCAGCAGCAGCCAAATCTCTGAATCAGACTCAGCTGAATCAATTCAGGACAGTGATTTGAATCACCGAATTGAATCACTGTCCCCCAAATCGACCAAATCTGAAATGAATACTAGCTGCTTCACACAGACCTAGAGAAAGCACAGTTTAACTCCATGCATTCTTCTGATATAGATGCCTTCCCTAGGTGACAAGGTGTTAATATACCAGGCCCTACATATTTTACAGTTTCTTTTATTCTTTTATAGGGTATGTGGCACTCCAACCAATGGCCTTACAAGACCATTGCCTTGATTGTAAGTTAAAGCAGTTCATAAGGCTGAAACAAATTAGTTCCTAGCCTGAGGACTGAAAATTAACATGCAGTCACCTTTTCTTACCCCACAAACACTGAGCTGCATGGGTTCAGCTAAGCTGCAGCTCAGAATCAGGGGCATTGATTTTATGTTCTAAATTGTCAATCATCTTTTCTGAAATCAGAAAGTGTTAGCGAATAATAGAATAAATACAGGATATGCATTTAATTTATTGAAAGAAATAGAATATGGAAATACCACAGTTACTTTAAAGATGTTAATAACATTAAGGGGTATAGTAGGGCTGTGCGAAGCTTTGGTCACCGATTTGATTTAGAGGAGATTCAGCTCATTTTGGGGGCCAAATCTCCAAATCCAAATTGAATTGGGAGACCCATTAAAAGCTCCAAATCAGTTTGAAGCATCCAAATTGATTTGGAAAAGATTCAGAAAAGATTTGGATATTCAGATTCACTGGGGAGAGGCAGGCACAGCCGGGCAGCTGCAGGTTCTCCCATGGCTTTTCCAGTTGTGCCTGCCTCTTTCTGGGGGGGAGGGGGGGGAAGCTGTGAAAGAAGCCCCCATGGCTGACCTGCCCAGCCCCATCCCCCATCCAGCCCCATCCTCCCAGCACCTTTAAAAAAAAAAAAGCCCTGCACTCACTGGATGCAGCAGTCACCCAGAGCTCAGCACTGCTGAGCCCCAGCAGCCGCAGCTCCCAGACAGCGTGTGGTGTCCTGCCAAGGCACACTGTTCCTGCACCATGGGGCAACTGCGTGGGTGCCAGGCAGCAGGGTGATCCCTGCTGCACCCCACTGCCCTGTGCTGTGTGGTGGGGGCTCTGCCATGAGCACACAAAGGCTACAATCACTGCTGGTGAGTGTGGGGCTTTTTTTTTTTAAGTGCCAGGAGGCTGGGGCCGGGCAGGACGCCCATATCTCTCCCCACCTGGGGTGAGGCAGGCACAGCTGGAAGAGCTGTGGGAAAACCTGCAGCCACCCAGCTGTGCCTGCCTCTCCTCGGCCAGTCCAACCCACCAAATCTCTCTGAATCAGTGCCGAATCTTTTGAAGCTGATTTGATTGAATCAAATGGGGACAGTGATTTAAATCACTGAATTGAATCACTGTCCTCCAAATTGGCTGAATCCAAATCCAAATCAAATACTTTCCTATTCACACAGTTCCAGGGTATAGGTTGTAGTCATATGGGTCTAAGGACTTACCCAAATAATATTAAGGGACAGATATGAAACTACAGCTTACATTTAAGCACTGTGTGCCCCTTAAGAAACTGAATGGTATAAGATTCAGTTCATTACTGATGTCTGGGCATTTCTATGATTAATATCTTATAACTAATTAAATGGGCCTCCTGGGGTCCTTTAGAACTTTCCAATGTCACAGTCATCTGGATATTGGTTGTATATCAAGCAGAGATATTTGCAATAGAAATTCCATATATCAATAACTGTATTATTTATTAAATTAAGCAAGAATAAATGCCTCAGAGGACTTTTTAAAAAAGGGAGCAACTAATTGAGATTCTTCAGTAAATTATTCATTGCTGTCCACTGCCCTCACAGAATCATTTGTTCTGACTTTAAAGTAAACCAAAGAGCCCAAACTGTACTCCTCAGTACTCCAGTATAGGTCTAGTATAATTCCATTGAAGTCAGGTTATTCTACATTTACCATCATGTAACTCAAATTTGAGTTTGGCTCAAGAAGTACTGATTCTATTTATCTATTGTAAAGAAGTCACAGTGGAAGCAGTCATCCAGCTATAAGGTTACTTATGAGACAGTACTTATTGGGAGCATCTACATGAGATGTTACATCACCATAGCATCTAAAAATAAACATATGCCACTGAGACCGCGCAGTATCAGTGGGTACTGCACAATCATTTATCAAATACTAAATGACTGTGCAGTACCAAATGTGCAGTCAGAGGCATGTGTAGACACTCCCATTGTCTTATTAATCTCTATATAAGGGCAGGTTTATGTGCCTGTAATTTCATACGTAAATTTTCATATCCTAGAGCTCTATTAAAGACTATTCTGTCCCATAACAAGGGGATTCTCCTCATCTCTCAATCTGTTAGATAAACAGAGATTTTGTGCTTATAATTAGTCATGCCATAGTTAAGCTCACCTATCTTTTGGATACATGATTATTCTTACGTGAAAAGCGTGAGACTGATCTGTATCTTGGCCAGGTATTGGGTTGTTTCCTGATGCTTCCCTGCCTGTCTGTATCATCAGGGCAGGTACATGGCTGGACACCTGGGGCAAAACAGAAGTGGCAGCTTCTAGTTCCTGATGGCAAACACACAACTTTTTTTCATCCCCGCCTCAAGTCAGCACCTGGGGTGGTTGCCCTGTTGCCCCTCCCTAATAATGCCACCGGTCTGTATACATATATGGTGTTACATATTACATTTAAATTGTAACCTTTTTGGAGCAGGGAATGCCTTTGAGTTCTGCATTTATATCATGCACAACTGGGTCTTGATCCATAACTAGGGCTCTTAGGATACATGTATGCAGTTGTGACAGAGATCAGCTTCACTGCTCAAGCAACAAGTAGGACCCACCTGCTCTGGCTTTACACAAGCCAATGCTGGAAATGAGGTGGCTGAGGATGCCTCAGACCATAGATAGATGTTACATCTGTACTGGGAGAAAAGCCTGTCTTCTGGAACAAAAAGAGAGGGTACAGACATTCAAAGTACAACTAGCTCAGCTGATTGATATTGAGGGGGTGGGATGACTTCTCCTGCAGCAGGAAGCAGGAACCCTTTCAGAGTCCCAAAAAGGTTGCTGACAGGGCGAATGGCCCATGTCCACCCTCCCTGCCCCACACTCCTCTGATTTGACACAGAGGATTCTGGGGGGCTAGAGGCAGGTGCAGGTGCAGTAACTCACTCAGGCTCTGGGAGCATAGTGACTGTGGGAGAATGCCCCCTCCCCAACCTCTGGGTTGAACTGGAGGAGTGCACAGAATGGGAACTGGGAGGGTTTGCAAGATGGGGGATAGAATCAAGCATTCTCTTAGGGCTAGATCCCTCCCAAGACTTGTCTGTAACAGCTACTGCTTTTCAGCAGCTGCCAGATACCTACCGACAGCTTGTCCCCTTCCCAGGCAGGAGAGAGGGCAGACTGTCAATCAATCCGCTCCCCTAAGGGCAGGTGTGTTTCCCACTCCCCGTCCCCCCCAACCAAGCTCATTTGCGTAGCTCACCAGTCAGGGAACTGGCACACTTATATACAACAAAAATTCTTTCCATTAGAAATGAATGTCAGACCATTGCATTATGCCAGTGATTCTCAATCTTTTCTAGACTTGAGGCACCCATGCATAGACTTGGGGCACCCCTGGAGAGACTTGCATCAACCTGTTAAAAATGCCAGCTCTTAGTTTTCACTCTTCTTTTGACTACAGAAAAATACAAAAATAATAAGAGCAGTTTTTCTGTTGCAAGGAGCTCATAAGGACCACACCTATGGATTTCTACTTTGAATCTCTGGATTTATCTGTGAATTACATTTGCAAACTTAACAGTACTAATATTGCGTGGCATCCAGAGGCACCTTTGGAAGGATCTCAAGGCACCCCAGGGTGCCACAACAATCTAGTTGGGGATCACTGCCTCAAGGCACATACCTGGCACCATGTGCAAGACCTGGGTTTTAACATTCTCAAGAGCAACAGCTGGCAGTGTCCTAAGGATGGCTTCCCCATCTCATTTCTGGGGTGGATATATGCAGAGCACTGTTATGGCCTTAGCAGCAAGATCAGACATGGGTATATAGAAACACCCATAGGCACTAAGAGACTAAAATAATACAAAGTGTATAGATAAATTGAATTAATTTACAAGCAGATAACACCTGCAGGTAAAAGTGGACAGGAGGGTCACTGAATCCTGATCTCCCCATTTTGTGGCATACCCTTCAAGATATGAGAGACAATATAGAGCCAATTGATTTGAAGCTGATTAGTAGTAATAGTGCTGCCCTTCATTTGGGATAGCTATAGGAGACAGTTAAGGATTTAGTTACACCTTACAGTTAGCATGTGCTAATTTTAATTGGTGTTAAATTTAACATGTGCTTTGAGCAGTCACATGTTGAGGGTTTATACCCCCTGTAATGTGTACTTCTCTGACCTACCCTTAGAGGGCTGGTGAGCAGTAGACCTGTGCAAAATTTCACTGGCTGTTTCATTTCAACAGTTTTGACTCATTTTGAGGTCAAAACCACAAAATCAAAATGAAACAAAAGGCTTTGAAACAGCCTTGAAACAAAACGAGGGTAGTCGAAACGTTTTGAAAGTTGAAACCTTTCAACCATAGCACTGGGGATGGGAAATCAGAGCAGCTGGGCTGACTTCCCACCCCCAGTGCTAGATCCAGCAGGGGATGGGGAGTCATCCCCAGCACTAGGATTGGGCTCAGGAAAGGAAGTTAGACCAGCTGGGCTGAGTTCCCATCCCCTGTGCTAGATGGGGCTGGGGATGGGAAGCCAGCCCATCCCCAGCCCAATCTAGTGCAAGGAACTCAACCCAGCTGGACTGAGTTCCTTTCCCCAGCCCGATGGTCAGGTGAAATGTAAAAACAGTATCAAAACAGCCTCACTGTTTCAACAAAGCAAAACAGTGAGGCTGTTTTGACTCGAAATGAAATTTGATACAAAACACTGTTCCATCCAGACCTCAAAACTGAAGTCAGACTGGAACAGTGCTGTTTCGCACAGCCCTAGTGAGCAGGGGCATGTCTAAGAGCCAAGTTGACTCTATGCTTCTCCAGCTCATTTGCTCTCAGGGGCAGGATAGGTGGCTCAAACTGCAGGCAACTGGGAGCTGACAGGGTCCCATTGGGCTTGACAGTCCCTGTGTGCCCGGACTAGGTCCCCACTGTCTCCTACCACCTGGATTGAGCCTGCTGCTTCCCACCACAAGCCCAGCTCAGGTAGGACCCACCACTGTCTCCCCTGCCCACCCCAACATTCTTCCTTGACCTGGGGTTCCCTTCCTACCCCCCTGGCTCACCCTTGCTCCCATGTCCCATGGTTTACCTGCAGTAACCTGCACTGTGTCACCTTCACATCCCACTTGAACTGTGTCAGGGGGAGAAGCAGAAAAGGGAAACCTGCCTGCTTCCACTGCTTCTGCTTTCACCAGACTGTGTAGCTGCTCTCCAGGCTAACCCCAGTCCATAGATTCATAGATTCTAGGGTCAGAAGGGTTTTCAGTGGGCCATCTAGTCCGACCCCCTGCCTCTGGCAGACAAGAAAATGGTCACTAAACCTGGGATCACGTGATCCCAGCCAGGTGCCTGTCCAGTCTCCTCTTGAAGACCCCCAAGGATGGGGCGAGCACCACCTCCCTTGGAAGCCCATTCCAGATCCTGGCAACCCTGCCCATGAAGAACTTTTTTCTAATGTCCAGTCTAAACCTATTCTCCAATAACTTATGGCCATTGTTCCTTGTTATTCCAGGAGTTGCCTTGGTAAACAGATCATCGCCTACTTCGTGTTGCTCTCCCCTTATGAATTTGTATGCCACCACAAGGTCCCCTCTCAACCTTCTCTTGCCTTTCCTTGTAGGGCCTTCCCTGCAGATATCCAGTCAGATGAGTGGCTCTTCTTTGGATGCTCTCCAGGTTGTCCACATCCCGCTTGAACTGCGGCATCCAGAACTGGACACAGTACTCCATCTGCAGCTGATCAGTGCCGCATAGAGAGGAAGAATCACCTCCCTGGACCTGTTTGTGAAACACCTAGGGATGCACAAGGTGTGATTGGTTCTGCCGACTACTGCATCACATTGATGACTCATGTTCATCCTGGAGTCAACAGTGACTCCAAGATCTCTTTCTGCCTCAGTGGTGCTGAGAAGGTTGCCCCCCAGCCTATAGGTATGATGGCAGTTTTTTCTCCCTAGATGCAGCACCTTGCACTTGTCCTTATTGAATTGCATCCTGTTGCTCTCTGCCCACTTCCCCAACCTGTTGAGGTCAGCCTGGATCTGGTTCTTCCTCTCCAGGGTGTTAGCTTCACCCGATATTTTTGTGTCATCCACAAATTTGGACAGAGTGCTTCTCACCCCCTTGTCCAGATCACTGATGAAGATGTTGAACAGCACCAGCCCCAGAACTGAGCCCTGAGGGACTCCACTGCATACATCTTTCCAGGTTGATACTGACCCATCCACCACTACCCTCTAAGTGTGACCCCTGAGCCAGTTTGCTACCCATTCTACCATATAATCATCCAATGCAAATCTCATTTTATTAATAAGGATGGAATGGGATACTGTGTCAAAGGCCTTCTTGAAGTCCAGATAGAAACATCCACCTTGAATCCTGCATCTAAACATTTGGTGGCCTTGTTGTAAAAAGAAACTAGGTTAGTCAGGCAGGACCTGCCCAATATAAACCTATGTTGGTTGCCCCTCTGCATTACATTAGCCAGCAGGCTCCCACAGATGTGTTCCTTGATAATTTTTTCTAGGATTTTCCCTGGGATAGAGGTAAGGCTGACAAGTCTATAGTTCCCCAGATCCTCCTTCCTCCCATTCTTAAAGTTTGGGATGGCATTGGCCCTTTTCCAATCCTCCAGGACCTGACCTGAGCACCATGAGTGCTCATATATCCTTGCTAGTGGTTTAGCTATGACACTTGCAAATTCCTTCATTACCCGTGGGTGGAGTCCCTCTGGTCCTGGTGATTTGAACATGTCCAGTCCCTCCAAGTGTCCTTTTACCATATTGGCACTGACCATTGGTCAGCTGATGTTCCCCTTGTTGATGTCCATGATGTGTATTGAGGGTTTGTCTAGATTCCTATTTAAGAAGATAGAGGCAAAAAACTCATTGAAGAGCTCTGCCTCTTCCCTGCTATCCATCACTAAGACCCACTGCCTGTCCTGCAGGGGTCCTATGCTACCCTGCACCCTCTTTTTGCTCCCAATGTACCTAAAGAAGGACGTTTTATTGTCCTTAATCCTTGCCGCTAGCCTGAGCTCTAGAGCTGCCTTGGCCTTCCTGACTGACTCCCTGCAGGTGCGGGCCAAAGAGGTGTACTCCTCCTTGCTAGCTACCCCCTGCTTCCACTTCCTTTTTTTTACCTTAAGGTATCCTGGATGACCCTGGTTAGCCAAAGGGGCTTCCTGGCCCCTTTGTCCCCTTTTCTCTACCATGGGATTGTCTCACTCTGAGCCCAAAGAATGGTATCCTTAAAGAAGGACCAGCCCTCCTGGACCCACAAGGAATCTAGGCTCTTGGCTCCTAGTACCCTGCTAACCAATCCCCTGAGCCTATTAATGTCAGCCTTTTTAAAGTTTAGCATGTGCGTCCTGCTAGGTATTGTGCCCGCCCTTCTCTGGATAGTGAATTTTATCATTTGGTGATCGCTGTCCCCTAAGTTGCCTTGAATCTGCAGGTTCCCCACCAGGTCATCCCCTGTGGCCAACACCAAGTCGAGCAAGGCATTACCCCTGGTGGGACTCCTTACCTCCTGTGTTAGGTGGAGGTTCTGAATGCAGGTTAAGAACCTGTGTGAGCAGTTAGATCTAGCTGACTGTTCCTCCCAGAATATGTCTGGGTAGTTAAGGTCCCCCGTGACTACCATGTCTCTAGACCACACAGCCTTTGAGAGCTGCCTGGAAAATTCCCCATCTAGCTCATCGTCCTGGTGCAGAGGCCTGTAGTAAGTTTATAGATGGCCACCAGGTCCCCTCTCAGCCTTCTCTTGTGAAGGCTGAACAGATTAAGGTCCCAGAGCCTCTCCTCATAGGGTCTGCCCTGCTGTCCCTGGATCATGCGAGCAACCCTCCTTGGACCCTCTCAATGCTGTCCACATCCCTCCTGAAGTGTTGCACCCAGAACTGGATGCAGTACTCCAACTATGGCCTGACCAGTGTTGCATAGAGGGGGAGGATCACCTCCTTGGCCCTGCTTGTGATGTATCTGTGGATGCACGACAAGGTCCGGTTAGCCCTGCCAACCATGACCTCGCATTGTCGGCCCATGTTCATCTTGGAATCGATAATGACTCCAAGATCTCTTTCTGCCACTGTGCTTTCAAGAAGAGAGTTCCTAAGCTTATAGGTATGCTGCTGGTTCTTACTGCCCAAGTGCAGTACCCTGCACTTGTCAGTATTGAATCCCATCCTATTCTCATTTGCCCACCCCTGTAACCTGTCCAGGTCCAGCTGTATCCTGTCCCTCCCTTCTACCATGTCCACCTCTCCCCAAATCTTGGTGTCACCTGCAAATTTAAACAGGGTGCTTTTCACCCCCTTGTCCAAGTCGCTAACAAAGAAATTGAACAGTGAGGGCCCAAGGACCAAGCCCTGGGGGACTCCACTGCTCACATCCCTCCAGGTCAAAGATGACCCATCCACCACCACTCTCTGACTGTGGCCCCTCAGCCAATTTGCTATCCATCTGACTGTGTAGGCATCAATGCCACAGTCACCTAGCTTTTTAATGAGAATGGGGTGGGAGACAGTGTCAAAGGCCTTCCTGAAGTCCAGAAAGACTACATCCACCACAACACCTGCATCCAATGATTTTGTGATCTGATCATAGAAGGCAATCAGGTTGGTCTGACAGGACCTGCCCCTAATGAAGCCATGCTGGTTGCCCCTGAGCATCATCTCCACTGCCAGCTCTTCACAGATGTGCTCCTTGATAATCTTCTCAAAGAACTTCCCCAGGATCAAAGTAAGACTAATGGGCCTATAGTTGCCCGGGTCTTTCCTCCTCCCTTTTTTGAAGATGGGGACCACATTGGTCCCCTTCCAGTCATCTGGCATCATTAGTGTCCACATGGATTAGGACCATGGGGTAATAAGTGGTGGGCTGCATAAGGTTCAGGATCATCTCTGTCACATCCCAAATCTGAGCTCTGGGCAGACAGGAGACCTCACGTGTCATGGGATCAGGTTGACAGATGGGCTCCCCTGTTCCTCTCAGGATGGAGTCACCTATGATGAGCACCTAGTGTCTCTTCTTACTCTGGGTGCTCTGGCCTCCTCCAGTCTGTGCTGTGCATGGAGTGGCCTCCTCTCCAGGGGTTTCCTCCTCCCCTTCTTCCTCATCCAGTATTGCCAGGGCCTCATACCTGTTCCCCAGCTAGACTGGGGAAGCTGATACTGTGCCACCATGAACAGCCCTGGCTCTGGCAGGAACCTTCTGCCATTCCGCTATGGAGGGCACCACCCAGGGAGTCCAGAGAGTGGCAGTGGCATGAGTAGTATTACTTACTATAGCATATGGTATGCATACATATTTATGCATGTAATCCTTGCTGGCACTCTAGGACCTGTAATCACTGAGGTTGTTTGATGCAAGTGGGACCACCCAGTGTGGTGGAATTATTTATCTATTATTCCAGTTATAAATTCTATTCAAATTATTGATTTTATTATTAACTATTGATGTTATATATCTTCTCTTGATTAATCATTTATTTTCTGTATATAGTTATGTATAATAAAGAAACCAAATTGTTTATTGGACTTAAAGTAAATTCTTGGGCAGTGAAGGAGAGGGACATACCTCTCCATGGGACACCTCAGTCAGCAGACTTGCCCGAGGGGTTCCCTGGGCTACTGGCACCCTGAGGATCCAGAATCTGGCATATCAGATTCATAGATGTTAGGGTCAGAAGGGACCTCAGTAGATCATTGAGTCCGACCCCCTGACCTTAGTCACAACAGTGACAACAGAAACATGAAACAATGAATGAAAAAAAACAGACATTAACCCATTAGAAAAATAGCTCTTATACAGCACAAGCCCTGCTACCATTTTAGTTCCAAGGCAGATTACTCAATTTCTAATGGACTAACTGGCAACCCTAGAAGCCATAGAAATCTTATATAGAGACATGTGATGCTTGGAAATTGTTGGAAGTCCTTCTTTCTTTTGAGAATTTTATACAAACTATTTTAATTATAGTCCCCATTGATCACTGAAGGACAAATAAATCACCAATAATATGCTGCTTAGAAAATAATTTTGCAAGCCTTGATCTGCAAGGCTAAACAATCCCTCCAGGTAATGATCTTCAAAACCAAATTGCATAGTGCTTAAAGCATGTCTATACTGCCTACATGCCACATATGAAGAACCACTGTGAAATATGTCTCACCCTCTTGCCCTCACCACACTCATTCCTAATCTTGGAAATGAGGCAGGGTCACCTGCCTCAAAGTGACCAATGGCATGCCTAAGACAGAGAGCCTCATAGTGGTGCTGGGAACATGTTCAGGTAGCTGCTTTGCTTCATTTCAAGGATCTGGTATATACAGGGCATGTCTACATATGCATTAATATGCTGTAGTTAATGTGGATTAAATTTAGTGCCTCCATTGTTAGGTACTAGGAAAATGTGCATTAGTCTGTCTTAATGTGCATTAACTAAAGAGCACAGGGCATTTTTATATGTGCTTCAGGTGTGCAGGGTGCTCTAATTAAACCATCACAGTGTCTCATGAATCACCATCTCCATGCTTCAAAATGGTGGTGGGGGCACTTGAACTAAAGTTTGTTCAATTAACTTTAGTTAAAGCATCCCCAGCACCATTTTAAACTGTGAGGATGCTGATACATGAGAGGCAGAGGCAGGTTAGAGCTCAGTAATTACCACACTGTGGTAATTAATCGAGTCTTCACTCATGTGTTGTAATTAGAGCACGTCAGAACAGCCTTGCAGCATGTCTACAGGCACCTTTGGGTTTTAAGTGATGCTTAATGATCATTAGCCTATTTTAATGTTCATTAACTAAATAGCGCATTTTTTGTGACAATTTAATGTGCATCAAAATAGGCTTATGCACATTAAAGTGCATATGTAGACACTCCGTGAGTAGGAGTAAGTTGGCAGTGTATTCTGCATGGCAATGCTCCCAGGCATGGCAAAAAAGACAGTATAGGCAAATACTTAGTTTTCTTAACTGAAAAGGCAAGAATCTGAAACAAGCTTTCTCTCTTCCACTTTCTCCAAGGTAAGTTCTGTTAACTTTCACCTTAAAAAAGCCAAGCATTTTTCATAACTTAGTGATGTCTCTTAAGACTTCTTTGAATGGAACGTTTAAGACAGAAGTCTACTGGATTTGCAAAATTATGCTGAAAAGCTTATAGGAACAAGCTTTCATATAAGACTTCTGGGATTCCTTTCTTTTAGTCAGCTCATAGAAGCATTCTTTTTCTTAGTGCTATTATAGCTCTATGTTATCACAGTGCTTGTGGTCCCCACCAGAACCAGAAAGTAAACAGACATGCCAAAAATATTTTAGATTTAGATTATTTAGATTAGTAACCTGGACTTGAAAATTTTAATTTTTAATTTGCTGGTTCAGTAAGTGACTAAATGTTACAACTGCCTTTGGCTGCCTCAGTCCAATCCATTTCATGAAGATGTCTACATTTATTTAATAATACAACCACTATTACAGTAACAGGCAACCTCATTGATAATTTCAGTATGGATGTGGGAACAGTATGGTCATACAGGATGGACTACAGTCCAACTTTTAACCATAGTTATCTCAGGATGCAGACCAGCAGTTCTCAACTCTTTTGGACTTGAGGCTCCCCTCATTTGACTCAAGGTACCCCTCCATAACTTTTGTTATTGAGCAGCACCCCATTTCAAGAACCAATTTATTTATTCCAGTGCTTACCTCCTTGAAGAAGGGTGGGGCAGGGCAGCAGCTAGGCAGGGATGAGCTTGCATGTATCTCCTCACACTTCCTTACACTTTGTGGCACTTCAAAAAAATCTCAAGGCAGCCCACGGTGCCCAGACAACCTGGTGGAGAATCATTGATGTGCACAGTGAGCCACTATTAAACTGGGTACATTTTACCTTTTTGCTTTGTACCACTGAAAGATTTTGATTCTTAAATCAGTTTACCTGGCCTTTGAGAAAATCACCCCTGTGCACAGCCAATCTTCTAATAGCAAAACAGAAATAGGGTATCTTATGCCACCTGTTGTCTTATTGCAGTTATGATTGCAGTCATTAAGATGCATGCCTGGAGCACATGTAAGACTCTTTAGGCCCTATCATTCCCCAGCTATGACTGTGGTTTCTTGGAGGTCATCATGCCTCAGGGCAGTAGCTGTACTGCTATAACATGGGTTTCAGACCTTAGGAACATGGAAATAGAAAAGTGAACTTTATACCCTAGTTTGTCTTTGCTAGGGTATAAATCTGAGGAACTAGTAAAAATAAGGGAAAGTCAGCTCTGCCCCAACCATGCTATGAATATGCTCTGAGTAAACAAGAAATTTCAACCTTTAGTATTATCAAATGATAGCCTTTCATGAGCACTAAATATATTTAATAAAAAAATCTCTGATCTAGAGAGCAGGTGATGAATTGAAAGACAAGGTTCTTTGCATATGTGGCAGAGTACTTTTGGTGCCTGCTACTTTAAGGCTTGGATCAGGCAGCAGGGCAGTCAGAAGGCATGCCCCAGGCTGATGAGGCAGTCATGTGACCACAATACTGCATTGTGATTGGAGAAGGGGGCACAGAAGCTTCCATTTTAGATCCAGGCCCTCAGGGCTAAGGCAGCAGCTAAGGGAACAACACCTGGTTGAGCTGCTGCTCAGAACATCCTTGGAGATATGGGCAGGATCTATGGGGATGGCAGGAAGTTCCTGGTCCTGGATATGACTGAAAATTGCACCCTGCTGGGGAAGGATGGTCTGGATAGTTCCCCAGAAATGCCAGGCTAGTTGCCTCCCCAGTTAAAGGTGGGTAGGGGCACCTTATAACCCCAGCCTCAACATCCTGGTTGGTCACCCATAGCTAGGCCCAGGCACATCTATGGACACCTGATCCCCATGTGGTATAAGATCCTGGAGGCCCCAGTGAGGGGGATAGATGGATAGAGTGGCCCCAGTGAGGGGGCATAAATTTGTGTGTGGCCCACACAGAGTAGGGTGTGCTGTTGCGACCTGAAGGGCTGTGTGTAGTAGGTGTAAAGTAGGGTTACAAGGGTGATCTGAAGAGCCACACTGGGGGCATGTTGAGTAGGGCTGCAGAGGTGGCCTGAAGGGTAGCACATGGGCCAACCCCCATAAGTATGTGAATGTATGAAGTTGCCCGCGAGGTGCTAGGGGCAGTCATCCCAGTGTAAGGTGTAAGGCTGGAGCCATTTAAAGTAGGGAAGCTCAAGTGACCCAAAGACCTGCATGGGGACCAGCCAACATAAGAGTAGGTAAGCCTGATGGCCTGAGAGGGGCTGCTTAGGGAGCAAGGCAGGTAGAGAGTGGCCCAGTGAGTGGGCAGAGTGAAAGAGACCCCAGTGAGAGGCGGTTCATATGCATGTGGCCCAGTGAAGGGCAGAGTGCAACAGGCCCAACATAGGACTGAGTTTGGCAGGAGCCTTAAGCCAGAGGTGTAATCTGCAAGACATGGGGCATGGTGTAGGGATGGTATGGAGCTGTGTGTAATGCCCTTGGCATTGGGCACCTAGTGGGCAGCCTCCTACATCATTACAACTGATATCATAACAGCAAGTTGTGGCAGGAGAGACAGGGCAGACTGCCCCTAAACAGGGGGGTGGGCCGACAGGAGACCTGGCCCTGAGGAGGCCCCCCTGTCACAGGGTAAATCTGATACCTTTTATTAGACCAACTCAAACAGTTGGAAAAAAATCTTCTTTGCAAGCTTTTGGGTACAAATACCCTTTGTCAAGCTGAGGAAGCGTCTGCAGTTGGTCTGTGCTCTTCCTGGAGGAAATAGTAAAGAAGCCAGTATGCAGGTAAGAAAGCCAGTCAGTGACAATGTAAATTGACATGGTCAATGGGTGAGAGACAGGTGCGGGGGAAGGGGAATTAATATAGCTGTTGTAAGTAACAAAGGGTTATCAGAGCAGATTATATTCCTGGTGGAACTACATGCGTACTAGCCCTTAGGTCCCAGCAGGTAACTTATATCAGATGTTCAACTGCACATCCACCCTATCTCACCTGTGATGACTTCATGTTAAAGGTAAGTAAAAAGAGAGGCTTGCTCACCTGAATCGCTGTTGACTCCTAGCTAACTGTTGTCCCTTGGGGCTTCACCTTCCCTTGTATCCTGGTCTGGCACTGACCTGATCATAGAATCATAGAAGTAGGAATGGAAGGGACCTTGTAGATCTTCAAGTCCGACCCGCTGCCTGGGAAGGAGGAAAACTGGGCTCAATTGACCCCAGTCAGGTAGGCATCAAGCTGCTTCTTAAAGGCCCCCAGGGTAGGAGCCAGCACCACTTCCCTTGGATGATACAATCCAAGCACACTATGACCTACTTTTGGGTCACAAATGAGTCTTCACAACAGGTCTGGAAATTTGACCTTGACTCTATCTACAGAGGCTTATTGCTAGCTTTTTATAGCAGCACAGATCAAGCCCTTGAGCTTGTACCACTCAATTGCCCACAGAAGTGGGACCCCTGATCAGGGTATGTCTGTTTAAATGAAAGTAAATTCCTTAGGTTGGTACAGGGTACTTGGCCTTGGGATTCCCCTGATCACCAGCCTTGAAATGCAATCACTCATGGGTAGCCATCTTCTCTGCTTCTGCAGGTATTCTCAATCCTGGCAGTCTGCAGCTCTCCGAACACTTGCCCATCTCTTTCTCACCACTGTAGGACTCCTCTGAACCTCCAAAAGGGGAGAGATTACCACTCTCCATCTTTTGCCCCTGCTGGGGCAAAGTCCAAGAATACACTCATTCAATAGCCTTTTCCTTCTCTGTGTCTGTCCTCCTTTCCTACAGCTGTTGCTGGGCATGCTTTTCTGACATTTGTCAAGCACTCAGCCAGCCAGAGCTGGCAGGAGCTGATAAAGTGCATTATCTATGTTTCCAGCGACTCCCATGCTTCTGCCTCTCCTTCCTGACAAGATAAGTACTCCTGCCTGAACTAGGTCTCTGGCCATCTTTGGGGTCCTTAAGAACCTTTCCCCCAAACCTCAGGCAGTCCTTAGACCTGGCAGCATGATATTCAATGCCACAGCTTTTAAATAGTAGAGAGGTTACCTGAGAAATTAGATGTTAGGCAGGTTGTAATGTGTCATAAATCCAAGGTCTATATTTAGTCCATGACTTTTTGTACCCAGTAGGTTGATGAAGTGAAGTTCTTAGGCTTATCTATGAAAGGTGTTTTGTAAATTCCCTTTGAGGATTAGAACTGAGAGACTGAAGAGAGAGTGATTTTTCTTGTGAGAAATGTGCCCCCACAGGCAATTGGGTATTCTTGTCTCTGATAGATTTTCGGTGTGCATTCATTCGGGTACACAGTTGTTGTTTTGTTTCTCCTACATACTTTCCATCAGGACATTTGGTGCACTGGATGAGCTATAATACATTTCTGGAGGTGTGTGATAGCCAGAACCAGAGGGATTAATAACCAATAATATGTGCTTCTTGGAGGCATTTGGTATTTTGCCTAAATAGGTAATATTAGTTAATATAAGCTTGTAAGTTTGTAAACTGCAAATGTAACTTGTCTGTCATAAGTTTAACCAAACTGATAAATTAACTGTTCATGGAACTGACTGGGCCCCAGAGGCAAAGCTGTAGCTGTGAGATTAGCTGGCCTAATGGTTTTTTGCTCAGGGTTCAGCCTTAGCGATAAAAACTGGATCTAACTGCTAGGCACACCCAAACACATTCCAGGAAAGCATATCCCAAGAAAGCATATTCAACTGAAGCCTAAAGGGGTTGGGATTTAGGCGGAGCAATGTCAATTTCAAACCTAAAGGTGCTGCATCATAATTTGCTTATTGGATAAACCTGAGTCTGGGTAGTAACCTTTTATGATAATTTTAACACCTTTCAGTCCCACAGGGTAACAGCTATAGGGCAATATTGTGAGTGGCCCTGAGGCCAACAGATTAACATAAGACTAGGTATAAAAAACACATGCATCAGATGACCAGCAGGAAGGAGGGAACAGAACGGTCATTTCTGTCCCACGCCCGGATCCCAGACTCCCGGTGTGATCACTTGGCGTGCACCTGGCATTGAGGGACTATCTATAAGTTGCCAACCCATATCTGTCTATTTGTTGTTTTGAACAGCCCAGTGTGGCTAATACCCTCACAGTGCCCAGTTGGCCTGTGGTAGATTGATCTATCTATTTGTTATTATTATCTTTTGTTATTATTTTACTATTAGCTCTTTCATACTGCCTTATCTGCTTATTGCATTTATCTTTCTGTTAACTGTTGTGTGCATGTAAGCTATAATAAATTTGCCTTTATTCCACTCCCAACTTTTGCCTCCTTGATCTGAAACTGAATCAAACAGCCCAGTTGGCCTGTGATAAAATTGATACACTCACAGTGCCCAGCTGGCCTGTGACAAGGTGCAGGTGTAAGATCCAGGAATATTGATGGTTCTGCTGTGGGGTGTAGTGATTGTGGGGGTGCTGGAGATAGGCTAGCAGGTTTTACATTTCTTGTCATGGCATGGTCTGGATCCATTTGGTGTGTTTTGGCCTGTAGGAAGTTTGCTTCTAGTGATGAGGTTGGCTAGGTTCAGTGCTTGTTTAAAGGCTATTATGGGTAGCTCCGGGAAGATCAATTTAAGAACTGGGTCGTCTTCTAGTATGGGTTGCAATTATTTGAGGATTTTCCATGTAGGTTTCAGGAATGGATGATATGTCACAACCAGCGGTGTGTGATTCATGGGGGTTTTCCTTCTGTACTGCCTCAGATATGTATGTTCCCTCTCAAAAATGCCTGAAGTCTGGTAAACTGGGCCTGAGAATCTAATCATAGAAGATTAATTATAAGGTACATTAATTCCATTTATTACATAAGGGATGTGGTGCTCAAATGACTCTCCTTGAAATGAAGGGTGAAAATCTGAGACATGTCAGCACTGATACATTTGGGAGTGCAAAGAGCTTTTGGATACAAGTAGAAATGATGCACTTTTTATGATGAACATCCAATTTGCTAACTGGCCACAAAAGTACATTGCGTCAAGAAAAGAGCTGCATCTGTTGGAGAAGGGAGATGTGAGCCTGAAACACTAAGCATTTTTTGGTAAATGTAATTTTATAATTTATATACTATACACTCTTGTGTGTCCTTTTTTGTCACCCTCTGCCCCTTGGCTGTGTGGTAATACAAAATGACAGGGCTGTGTTAATGCAAGAACCCACATAGGCTTCTTTGTGAATCTGTCAGGGGCTAATTTGAAGATTTTAAAAAAGAAATGTAAATAAAAACTAGGCAGTGGCACTCAGAACTTGATCAGGGAAGAGTGTATCACCTAAAAGAAGCCAAGTGGCTTTCTGGTATTCCGGGTAATATAGCTTACTGCAGTCTCCTTTGAGCTCCAACTGTACTGCAGGCTAGCATGAAGGGGCAATTGTTAGCTTAAAACAGTCCTCGTGCTCAAGAGGATTCAAGCACTGTTATTGTCTGCTGTTCTGCAGGGGTGGAAGGGCTGTTGGAAAAGGGGCTTGGACTAGATGACTTCCTGAGGTCCTTTCCAACCCTAATTTTCTATGATTTTCTATGACAAGTCTTCTTGCACCTTCTTCTCACCCTTTGCACACTTGTAAGGAGTCCAGGAACAGCACATCCTTAAAAGTTTAACAGAAATGAAATACAGTAGCACCTCATAAATTACCCTTGCCTGAGCCTTATACAAACATCATTCTTCTGCATTAAATTATTCAGCCTGCATATTAAGCTATAACAAAATGAGCCAGACAATTTAGATCATCTCAGAGTACACTGAAATTAAACTTCACACTACCCTTGCTCTTCAGAATTGATGCAAGTAGGTGAGGAATGAATGAGTCTGCTTCTGTCAAAGATGATTCTCTCCAAGCCACAGTGAAGTACTCATTCATGAAACCATGTCTTCTCACAAACATTATGTTAATAACTGTTTATTCTCTAAAGTAATGGATGGAAAATGAGAGGTATTTTGTGTATATCTAAATATCCAACTTGAGTTAAGATCTTCTTTCAAAGCCATCACCAGTTTATTTACCATTAAATAAGGTTGTTAGGTGCTAACAAGTAAAATCTAGAAGCATCTCATCTCCATCAGTATCCCAGATGGTTTTTATTTAACACTGAAACCAAGATATACTATAGAGGTAGTTTAGTAGTTCTAGTAGTTACTTCTAGCTATATTTACAGGAGTGCCATCCATGTTAACGTTAGCAGTGTGCAATACAATCAGCCATGATGATACAGTAAATCAAGGACTGTTAAGCTGGGACTATTTCTCACAGCAAAATCAAAGGCATCACAGGTATTTCCTAGAAGCAAAGAAAGAGACTCTTGGGTTTAAATTCTAGGTTCTGGAGGAAAGTATTCTCTGTACGAGATGCATCCTGCTACTCCTGTCCTCTGCCCAATTTACTTCTGTCTCCCTTTCCTCCATAATTTAGCAGTCAAATTTGATGTAGTTTCCATTTAGTATGTGTGAAACACTATTTTCAAAATAGTGAAGAAAGATGGCCAATGCATCCCAGAAAATTAATACTTTGGAAATGGCAAACAATGTTTCCAAAATCAAATATGCTCCTCAGGATCTTGCTGAGTTAAAGCGACATCTTACCCCAGAAGCCTGGAAGTCCCAATACCTGGCTCAGGATAGTCAGCTAGGTGAGGCTGCCCTGAAGTCACAGATTCTGGAAGCCTGTCCCAGCCTCTAAAATCCTGGTTCCCCTTGAAGAAACAGGAAACCCTGGGATCTCTGGCTGTAAGCAGAGCTCTTAGAGCAGGTCAGGTTCCCTGCTGGAGAGCCAGGAGCATTGTCCTGGTTAATGTTAAGTCTACAGAGGTGTTAGGTCCCAGCTCTGTCAGCAATCGCTATCATGGCTGGCTGCCATATTGAAAGTATGGCAGCTAGTAGATCCCCATGAATCCAGGGAAAAGTACCAAAGTGTCATTCAAGTATATTAAACCAAGCGTACCTCAGAAAAAAAAACTTTTCAGGCTCAGTAAATGGGCATTTTTAAACAAAACTTGTTTTGCTTAAAATTTTTCAATAAGATCTACCCAATGATCTCAAAGATGATCATTTCCCTTCTACCCAATGTTGTGGTGGGTGCTCACCTTACTCATCATTCGTTTTAAACTCTTACCCCTAGCCCTGGGATAGGTGACTCTTACCATGTTTCAGGAGACAGGAGTTCACACACCTTTATTAGCAAAAAGATAGGCCCAGTGTCCCCCTGTCTATCACTCAGGAATCAAGGGCCTTCTTCTCTTTGGGTTCAGCCTGATTCTCATGTGCAGCACAAGAATGTCACGTGTTTCCTTACTTTGTGTCCATGCTGCTAAAGTGGTCATAAATGATTCTCTGACCATAAAGTGGTCATAAACTGATTCTCAGTTTCTTCTCCAACAAAAGAAGGCCTGATAGCAGAACATCAGGGAGGGATTTACTGCAGTTGTCCAGTCAGCCAGAAGACTGTCAGAGTAGAAAGGCTAGCTTTTTCTGCTGGCCCATGCTCCAGCCACAAGCTCAGAACCACCTTTCACAGCACTGAAAGACATTCTTAGATGATTTGAGATGCTACAGTGGCAACAAGACTTATCACTAGAGAAAACTGAACCAAATTCAGAAGCAAAAGCCTCCTAACTTAAAGACTGAGAACTTGGATTTGAAATTTATCAACATTTGAAACATTAAGATTTGTGCTTAGAATTAAACTACTGTGCAATTTAGTTCAACGTACAAAGCTTGTCCTGAGCCAGGTCTGGATGTGGAGGTCAAACGGTTTTTTGTGTGGTCCCAGGTTGAATTAGAATTTATGTTTCTCTTTTCTTTATTCACCAGTACTAAAAGTGCTTTAGGCTGCAAATAGGTTTTCCCCATTTAAATTATTATTTGGAAGATCTGTTAAAAGATCTCATGATGAAAAAAAACCCCTAACCTCCCTCCCCCACAACCCCGCATGTTTTACGCTGAACTTCAGCACAGCTTATGGGCTTTGCCCCTAATGGCCTTGATCTGCGTATCAGAATATGTTCACTGTGTTCAGTTGACTAAGTAATTACATGGTTCACCTACCAGAATTTGGACTGTTATGTTTCATTATAGAGGAGTACTTTTTCCCTGCAGAAGGATTATATACCCTCTGGTAATGTACATACAACACAGTTAACAAGTTAAATCAATATATAGTTACAGTGTGAAGCCTGGGATTTCTATGTTGTATTCTTGGCGTTATCCACACATTGCATTAATGGCATAAAGAATTCTGAATTTTCTTTTTTGTTTCCAGTTACACTTTTACAAAGAATAAGAACATATTATAAGCCTATCCAGATCGTGATGCATGTAGTTAAGGTTGCCTAGCACTTCCAATTATAAAATCTTGTTTTCAGTTAATCATAACTTTTCCAAATGTTAGGCACTGAGCTGAAATTCTCCACGCTAAGTGCCCTAGGGCTTTTTTAAGCTTTTGAAACAAAACATGTTTAGCTTGTAAAGATATTAAAGAAAATTCTACAAGCACACTGTCCTGATATCAGGAATGTGTCTTTTGCTGTTTCCATGAAAAGGTGCCCAAACATTACCAAATTACCAGGCCATTGAAAAATAGTGTTTCCCACATACTCAACAGAAACTACATCAAATTTGGCTGCGAAATTATGGAGGAAAGGGAGACAGAAGTAAATTGGGTAGGGGACAGGAGTAGCAGGATGCATCTCATACAGAGAATACTTTCCTCCAGAACTTAGAATTTAAACCCAAGAGTCTCTTTCTTTGCTTCTAGGAAATACCTGTGATGCCCAGTACTACCAGCTTTCTTAGCTCAAGGAGCAGGATGCTGTAATGTAAGCTAAAGGTCCCCCCAAATTCCCAATGTTGGAATTCCTGTTTTATCACAAATTTAGGAGTTCCTGTATTAAGGAAATTGTATTACAATTGTTAAAAGAGGTTGTTAATCCAAACACTGAGAAATGCTTCCATGAGGAGGCTAAGTCTCCACAGGGATCCTTTGTTGTGCACTGTGTCAATGTGTTCAGCTGTTAATGAAAGGGATAGTGAGTTAAGCCCACCAACAGAGAATGGCTGTAATGATTGCCTATAACCTGCCCTGTGGCCTTAGAGTTGGCATTTGATAGTGTTGCATCTCCATGTCCCCAACCCTTGAGCTCTGACATCACATGGGGAAAAAGCAGCAAACCCTCCTGGTAGAAGAGGTAAAGCCAGTACTCCAAAGGCAACTCCCACTCCCAAGAAGGAATGAAAAGTAATAAGAGCTGATGACCTCCTTCTGCAGGGTAGAGTGTGGCATCTGTCTTCTGATGTTGCCAGTCATTGTGGGAGGTTAGCTGTCTGGGGAGGTCTCATACCCGAGACATCCAGTAATCTGAAAGTGGTAATAGTGATAATAACATGATAGAGTTCATAATATAGTCTGCAATAAGGCACGTGCCAATTGGTTAGATCATTGTGCTCAAGAAGGTGTTTATCAACAGTTCAGTATCAGACTAGGTGAAGTATCAAGTATGGCTCTCCAGAGTTTTGCCCTGGGACCAATACTATTCAGTTCTTTATTACTGGAGGATAGACTTACCCTGCCCTACCTTCTGCCTGATTCCAGACTAACATGACTAACCACTTCTCTGCTCATGGAGGATAAAATTGATTATGTACCTCTTTAAATTCACAGATAATAACCATATAGACAGGGTTGCAGACACTTCAAAAGACAGAATTAGGAATCAAAAGGTCCTTAGCATATTGGAAAAATATTCTCAGTTAAAAAGAATGGAATTCAATAAGGACAAGTTCAAAGTACTACATAAATTATCTAGAGATATTATGGAATTTCCATCAAAAAGTACTTAAGTGGAGGTTAGACAAATATGGATCAGGAATGGTTTGGACAAGCATGATCCTGTCTGAGCAGGAGACTAGACCTCTTGAGGTTCCTAACACCTCTGTTTTTCTATGATTCTTTGACTCAAAAAGATAAAATCAAATGCAGAAATAAAAATGGTAGAAGGCAGGGTAGAGTTGCATCCTATAGACCAGGGGTAGGGAAAATGGTAGATCCGGCTAGTGGCTGAACTCCATTTCCCAGTCGACCCTGCATGTGTCACTGTGGCCAGTTTCCATGGAGACCCCAGTAGCAGCAGTGCCATTGCAGTGGGGACCAGGGTTTCCATGAAGACTGGCCCAACAGTGCTGGTGAGGCACATGGATGCATGGGGAGCTGCTCTGGGGCAGCAGCTGTGATCTTGCAGTGGTGACAGCATAGTCTGGAGCCAGGGCAGATCCGCTATATACTGCCTGCACACCCCTGTGTAGATACCATTAAGAGTGCTATATATGAGTTGTTCTATTTGCCATGGGATTGCAGAAGGGAACAGCAGAATTATAAGCAAGGTAAAGCTCTCTGAATAAACAAGGTTTATTGCTCTACAAGCTTAACTCCTTGGTCTTTGAGAATAACACAACCCCAACCCAGGCCTTTGGGCAATGGATCATGGCTCTGCCCTGATTCCAGACCACTCTGTCACCACTGCAAGATCCCAGCCATGGAGCAGCTCCTCACTGAGCTGCATGCCCTGCCAGCACTGCTGGGGCCACTCTCCATGGAAACCCTGGTCCTGTGCTGTCACAGCCCTGCCAGTGCTGAGGTCACCATGAAAACTGGCCACAGTAACGTGGGCAGGGGCTGCTGGGAAATGGAGTCTGCTGCGGGCCGGATGTTGTGCACCCCTGTTATAAACTAATTCAGAGATGCATAAAATTTTGTAAGCAACAGCTCAACTTGTCAGACGATATGAAATGACTTGCAGGGAACAGGAATTCAAACAGAAAGAGAGATTTAAGGAAAGAGATTTAACTACAAAAGATAGGGAGGGGTGTGGTGGCAGGGGAGAGGGGCAGTGCTGAGAGAAGCAAAAAGAAATAGTAAAACAATAGGAGGAATACAAGATAATCCAGGTAATGTAGAATCCACAGTTTGTTTAGACTGTGTTTAACAATCCAGTTTGTGGATGATTTCTTGTTTCACAATTTCACATTCAAGTCATGTTTTAAAGTTTTTTGTTGTTTGAGAAAAGCAACTCTGACATCAGCAATGGAATGTCCAGGGAGGTTACGGTGTTCTGGCACAGGTCTTGTGTATTTCTGGACTTGCTGTCATATCCGTGTCCATTCTCTCTTTTACATATGGATTGCCCTGCCTAACCAATGTAGACAGCAGATGGGGACGATAAAGCTGGTGATGGCATATACTATGTTGGTAGAAGAGTACGTGAATGAATCTCATTTTATATATATATAAAAATAAAAAATCTATGTTATTGTAACAGGTCAGAGTGGAGTCAGAGTCTGGATCGGCTGACTTGAGTGGCTACGTTTTTGCATGGCTAAAATACCAACCCCGTGACTAGGACAATAGAATCCCTCTGGTTTTCAGGTGTAGTTCTCAGCTTGCACATCATCACTGACCTCTTATTCCTCTTGGAAAATGATGACCATCAAGATAGCCATGGGGGACAAACTGGTCCTAAATTGGTTTTAACAGAAACTTTGAATTCTATCACATTACCTCAATTAGGTTTTATGACCCCTTTACTGCTCTGTTTTGTTTCTTGTTATAGGTTTGTGTAGCAGGAGCTCAGGCATAGGACACTTGCTTGATTCTATTCAACACAGCACTGTCTGCCCCAGGTTCCTGCAGACCAGGAAGACAGCAAGATCCATCTGGGAACAAGGAACTGCTGGGTGAAATGCAACATGCAACAGCCCGGAGGCAGTCATGGGGGACACGTGGAGCTCCCAGATTGGCTGGAGAAGCTGCATGCAGCATGTTTGAAGCAGCTGGAGGCAGCATACAGTTGAAAGCCTTGGAGGAACCCCAGGGCAGTGGAGCCATGATGAACCCTAGGGCAGTGGAGCCATGATGAACCCTAGGGCAGTGGAGCCATGCTGGAAACTTCCTCCCTCACTGGTCAGGAGATGCAGATGGCAAGCAGCTTAGCATAAGGAACCTAAGTAGCCAGGCTGACCCCAGCCAAGTTGCTGGGCAGAATCCAGAAAACCAGGAGGGGAGTATCCCAAGATAGAGAATGAGGTGCAGGAGGAGGAGATCCTCAGCAGAAGGACTGCCTCAAGCACCACGTAGGTTCCTGTTTACCCATTCTATCACTTAAGACCAAAGTGGGGCAAGTGAACCCAGGGTGATGGGAATAAAGAACAGAGCCATCAGCTAATACCTCAGCCACTGGAGGGCACTAGCCCTTGCCCTCAACTACAGTTGTTATATGTTTACGGTTTTGTTATAGGTTATAAAGCTATAACTGCTGTGTTATAGGTTTACTGTTTTAATATTTTTGTTTCTCTCAGCACTGTCCTTCTCCTTCCTTCCCTTCTCCTCCCTTCTGCTCCTGCCCATCCCAGTCATTTGCATCTTAACAACTCTTTCCATTTGAATGCCTGCTCCTTGCAAGTCATTTCATAGCTTCTGACAAAGTGCTTATAAAAGTTTACGTATCTCTGAATTATTCTGTAAAGAGCAACTCTACCCTACCTTTTTCCTGACTTCAGACTAATGTGGATAACTACATCTCTCTGTTCATAAATAGTAAATGAGCAACAATGCAGGAATGTAGTAAGGGACCTGATGGCTATAGTGGATTGCAAGATGAATGTGTGTCAATAATTTATTATGGATGCAAAAAAGAAACTACTGAGCTGTATCAAGAGATGTGTCATACACAAATAATAGACAGTGATTCTTCTACTCTATTCAGTGTTAGTAAGGCTCCACCTGGAGAACTGGGATATGTTTAGGGTACCACCATTTAAGAAAAATATGGGTAAAAAATGGAGAAAATCAAGAGAACAGTGACAAAAATGATAGGAGGAATAGAAAGTATGGCATAAGAGGAAAGGTTGGAATAAGTGAAATTATGTAGTTTAGAGAAAAAAAATTGAGATGGGATTTGATAACAGTTATAAGAAGAGAGTAATCACTTGTTCTTACCTGTCCACGAGGGAGACAACAAGAAATAATGGTCCTGAATTGTAATGAAGGAGATCTAAATTATTAGGAAGAATTTTCTTTCTATGAGGGTTGTGTTGCAACAGAGTTTTGGTGGAATTTTGGTCACTGGATATTTTAAGGGGCAGTTATACAAACATCTCCCAGGGTCAATCCTACCTTCCCAACCCCAGTTTGCTATCCTGCAGCACAGGGAACACCTGAATGTGTGGTGTGTAGCACTGCAGACAGGTCTGTGACACCACATACCACATAACCACACTCATCTGGACTTGGTGCATGAGTTTTCAAGAAGGACACTAACAGTTCAGAAATTACCTCAGCCAATACCTTCAATACCCTAAGGCGCATCCTACCCAGCCCTATTGACTTGAAACCATCCAAGTTCACTAAGTAATCCCTAATTCTTCTACTACTCTAGGCTGTTTGTCTTCCCTATCTTTGCTGCCAACTATTCATCATTTGGTAGCTGCCCTATTTGTGAAAATGAAGTAAACAAGGTATTAAATACTTCCACCTTCTTTACATCATCTGTAACTAGATTGTCTTCTGCATTCTGTAAGGGACCGATGGTTTCTCTGGTTTTCCTCTTACTTTTGATATACTTGTAGAATCCTTGTTATTGCCTTTCATATTCCTTACCATTTACATTTAAAATATTCTCTTGACTGTCCTAATTTTTCCTTCCATGCCTATGCAATACTCTTATACTCTTTCCTAGTACTATGACCAAATTTACATTTTGTATAGGATTCCTTTTGGAGTTTCAACTCATTGAAGAGATTGTTGTCCAGCCAGGCTGGCCTCCTGTTGCACTTCCCACTTTTCATCCTCATCAGGATAGCTTGCTCCTGCACCCTTAAGAAGGCATCCTGAAAGTAGATCAAACTCTCCTGGACTCCTTATCTCACTGGTCTTGCTTCTTAAGGGATCCTGCTCATCAGTTACCTGAGTTTATTAAAAGCTGCTTTTCTGAAGACCAGGGTCCTTGTTCTACTGCACTTCTTCCTTCCTCCCCTTAAGGTTTTTGAATTCTATCATTTTGTGGTTATTGTCACCCAAGTTACCTTCCACCTTCACATTCTCAACTAATTCCTACCTGTTTGTGAGCAGAAGGTCAGGAAGAGCTTCTCTACTACTGGGGCTGTTTACCACCTGTATCAAAAAGTTACCCTAATGCACTCCAGGAACCTGTTGGACTGCTTGTGCACTGCTGTGTTTTCCTCCCAGCAGATGCCCCAGTAATTGATGTCACCCAAGAAAACTAAGTCTTGTGATTTGGAAGCCTCCATCAATTATTTAAAGAAGACCTCCTCCTCCTGGTTTAGTGACCTGTAGCAGATGCCTATCATGATATTCCTTCCTCTCCCCCACACCCCCCGTTGCACTCCCCTCTGACCTTTGTGTGGAGGCTTTCAACAGGTATACTTTCCACTTTGTACAGAACCTGAGACTGTGTGTACAATCCCTTTTATATAGGGCAACAGCCTCTTCTTGTTTTCCTCTTCCTATTGTCACAATCAAAGTTGTGGTTTTTTTGTTTTTGTGTGCTTCGGCACCGCTAAATTATGTTCCCGCCAAATTGCAGCTTTTTGCACGGTAGAGTTTTCTGCTGCAATAGGAGAACCCGTGTGCAAAAGAGTCTTTCCCGCCGTTTGTAGCCTTCTTTGCATGGTGCATTTCTTTTGCATCATAGTGATGCACGGTGCAAAGGAGTTCCCGCCATTTGTATTTAGATTCGTGCCACATTATTGGCCGGTTCTAAATGTAGGCATACGTGGCGGCTAGCTATTGGCTTGCTAGCCATACAAAAGGCTTGGGTAGTTTCCGCCCAAGTCGGAGAGAGAGGAAACCTGGAGAGATACAGAACTCGCCAGGAGGAGGAGACTTCGCGCTGTGTGAAGATCTCCAAGTGACGTGGACCCTTGCGGACCCAACGCACCTTTCTTAAGCAGGCAACGGAGGTCTGTTTAGCTTCTAGCCTCTCCCCGTCACCGAGCGCAATCCTAGACGTATCCCTATCCTATATACCCAATTTTTGAACCCACGGAGTCTTAACAGCTCCGGGGGACCTGGGAACCGAACAGAACCCACGGAGATTCAGCCACTCCGTGAGGAAAGAATTGCCAAACCCGCGGAGCCTAAACCACTCCGGGGTCAAAGAACCGAGTTTGTCAGAGTCCTCCAACAAGGATTCAAGCGAAGCTGCGCCTGGAAAGCTGTCCAGCCTACACCGCGACCACCTTGGGTGTAAGTAAATAATCTTTTCAATCAACCATTACGCCTCCGTAACTGATTCTAGCTCGCGCGTGCCTTACCACCCCACGGTTTTCTTCGGCCCCGCGTGCCCGGGCTGCTGGCCACAGTCCGCGTGCACAAAGACGGACCCAGCTCGCACATAGCGAGGATGGGATCGGGAGCCGGCCCGCACACCTATCTGTCCTGAACTATACCCAGCCATGACTGTATTCCAGTCATGTGAACTATCCCATTGCATCTCTTTAATCCCAATTATATCGAAAGCATGTGCTTGTATCAGGACCTTAAATTCTTTCTATTTGTTCCCCATGCTTCTCACAGTAGTATATAAACATTTTAGATATCTAACTGATTGTTCTGTCTTGTTCCTGAGAACATTTCTAAGGTTTTGACTATTGCTTCCCCTTATTAAATTTTTATCCAGGTCCTCTGGCTCTTTGCTTGCCTCTGGGTTTGTGTTCCATTCCCCAGCAAACCCAGTTTAAATACCTCCCTACCTTAATTTATTCTTGGTTTACACATTAAAAGATAATATCATATTTCTCATATCATGAGAAAAGTCTGTCACCACTTGGTAGTAGGAGCCTAAATTTAATTGTTATTAATCAGAAATCTAAGTCCCTTTCTGAGTTGCTGTTTTTCAAAAAAAGTCCCATATCCTATCAATGTGATCTGTATTGCTGGTCACTAGATCTACTCACTTGATGTTAACTGCATTAAATTGCACATTGTTCAAGTGACACCAGTTTAAAATCAGTTACAGTCAATGTGTTATTACTTACCACTTCACCATTCTATGCAAGTTGCCATGCTGCTGTGTCAAGTCAAATGAATGAATATACTTGAGTTTTGGATAAAGGGCTACAAAAAATTGTTTGAACAATTAATGAAGCAAGACTTATTTGCAGGCATTGTTCAGTGAATAGGTTAAAAGTATAGTTTTATTCACATCTGATTCATTTTGAAGAATAGCACTTTAATGGTACAATTTAATGAACAATTCATAGCACTTGTGATAGAGGTACTTATAATTAGAATGTTTCTACTACACACTACACTCAGTCCCATACCTGTACTTTGTCAAACTGATCCCACTGATCTCTAAAATAAATAAAAAAAGTGAAGCTGTTCCTTTTTTTTGACACTCCAGTTTCTACTTCTGCCCTGACATGAATGAAGACTGTGTGCTAAAGACTGAAAATTTAGTTTGAGGATCCCATTAATTTCTTTACGGATCATTATATATTTTATGTTGTGAAGGTGATGCATTCAGATTCCATTTGTTACTGATAATTGGCTAATTCTTCATTGAAAGAGCAAATAATTTCCAGAAGCAGATTGATCCAAAGAAAACAGTCTCATTTTATGGCTTTAATGGGATTTTACTCACCAAATAGGTGCAGAATTTAAGCTCTCTTGCTTGATTGTTATTTAAAAGTAATGTCTAGAAAGAATTCCATAAGCAGCACCTGTAATTGTGTGATTGCTGACACAATGACTAGTAATTGCGTTATCACTATAGACTGGTTAAGACTATTTTTTGTATATTTATAATGATGAAGTGTTTTAATGCCACAGATATATTTAATTGAAGAAAGTATATATCTCTTTTAGTGGGTCATGTGTTGCTAGGAACATGGATTCTTAGTTATCTTATTGTTGCTCTGGCTATGAAATCTGTGGAGGATACTGATCCAATATATAATGATTTGGGAGTCTTCTGTCTGCAGTCTTGCAATGATATGCAGTCTTCTGTTTATATTTAATAACTAGAAGTCAGCTAATAATCCTTAAATAAACATTTAGTGAAGTTCTTTATTAAGCTTGCACAACAACCTGATTTAAATAATAGTCATTTTGCAATTTTATTGAATTTAAAACAGCAATATGCATTAGTTTTTGTTGTGTTTTACTTGCCTGGAAATGTTTGTAAGAAGAGAAAAGAAGAGAGGAGAAAAGAATCTATTTTGGAGTACATGGATCATAAACAGTGTCTAAAGGTCCAATATAGTGAACAAATAAAGCCTGATCCAAAGCCCACTGAAATTCAAGAAAGATTGCAACTGACTTTGGATCAAGTTTTTATTATGCTTAGTACTATGAGAATATTTACTCTGTATTTCTTATTTGGGCACACTCAGCATAGTACCTGAGTTTCAACCAGCAAAAAGCAGGTTTGATTTTTTTGCTTGGTTTGTTTTTCATAACAGGAGAATTTCATGTGGGTGATAGCACTGTTGTTGAAAAGCTTAGAAAAGTTGTTTTTTCATTATCCATCAACAGTGGCCAAAATCCAGCTTTCCTCGATGTAAACGGGTGCCTTTCAATAGGTTTTAATGAGATCTGGGTCAGATCCAACATTCATTTTGTCTTAATGGACCTTCTTATGATATTTGCTATACTTGGAAGTTCTTGTAAGATCAGCCCCTTAAAAAGGAATTCTGGAGTGTGGGATGAGGCTCATTGTCACATAGATAAAACATGACTCTGCATTTCAGTTAAATCAAAGCTAAGTACAGACAGTCAAAAAGCCCAAGGCTGAATTGATTCAATCTTCACAGGTTAAACTAAGCTGCATAGACTGAACTGATAAGCAAGTGAACAGACATTTACTTTTGATTCTGGAAATGCAGACACATGACTGCAGGGGCTCAGGCCAGAAGCCAGGGGGCACTAGAGCATACCTCCCTACTTGGCTGGAACAACCAATGTCAGCCAAGGCCAGCCCACCCACCCCGCAAGGGAGGAGTTGTGGAAGAAGTACAAAGCATCCTGGGATGCTGGGGGACCATGAGTTAACTTCAATCTGGAGGGGATCTAGGATAGAAGTTCAATAAACTGATTTAACCTAAAGCAGTTAAGTCTGATACTACATCCATCCAGGTTTATCTTAAACCAGTTTCAACCACTTTGAAAATGTGATATGTGCACTGAACTTCTGTTGTATTACAAATTTGAACTTATTTCCGATCACTTATACCAGTGTATGTGTAACTTCTGTTCCTAATAGACAAAAGATGAAGTGAAAAAAAATCTGCTTGGAAAAAGATACACAGAAGAGTAAAACTAGCTCTGTGCTGCAAATGCAGCAAAGCAGAACTGTGAATTCATTCCATCTACTGCAAACCTATAGTCAAAGCCTGGGTATGAATAATAATCTCTGTTATTAATGCAGTTTTTCAAAAACTGAACAAAAATGTGTGTACAATTGTGCATTCAAATGTGAGTTCTGAAACCAGTTAGACACCTTCTTAAACAGTCTTTTGTTAGTTCGCTCATCAAATTTGGATGCCAAGTAATTCTACATTCACAGCTTGCATATTATGACGCCCATAATTATAAGAACACATACACACACATTTTAGCTCTTTGAGGCCTCCTGTTAAATAAATGAATGGACTATGTTAATATGAAAAAAGATGGTTCTATTCATCCATAAGACTCTCCTTTTCTTATTCTCCATCTACTGTGAAGACATGTTAAATACCTTTGGAAGAATTGATCAGAACCTTTCTGCAGCACAGAAATGAAAAGACTCCTCCTTTATCTGTCTTGTGTCTGGGTGATGACACTGTATAGCAGCAGTTGCTCTCAAACCTCACTGGTGATTTTTGTGCAGAACTAGAATTAGATATCAGAGACCAAATTCTGTTCTCAGCATATCTGTAATGTTCCTACTGATTGCAATGAAGCTGTGCCCTGAATTTGGCCCTGGAACAGGAGAATTTGAAAAAAAAAAAGACAAGTTACATAAAGCTTCCAATATGTGCTTAGTTTTTCCTTCCAAAATGATAGCATTCAGCCTATTGACTTTCCAAAAAAGGGTGAAATGAGAATAAAAGTTTCACATACTACTAAAGTAATGATTTTAGACAGTTTCACAGATGAGACTTTCTGAACATCATTTTCCAGATATCAGGCTTCAGAAAGGTTTCCAAATAGTTCTGAATGAATGATGTTTTGTCACTATCACAGAAAATGAAGCACCAGGTATATGGAGTGCTGGCAACCACTTAAAGCCCAGGACTAATTACTAAGACTCCCTTAATTCCACCCACTTCCCTTGGGGACTGCGTTCCAGAATACTTATCTCATTTCTAACCTCTCCTAAAACCCCACTCAGGTTCATTTCAAGCCTCTGGTAGGAATCTTCTCTGCCAGTGTGCTTTAGTTCAAAGTGAGCTACTCTCCCAGTTTTCCTCCAATGTGCAGGTATTTGGCACAGTTCTGTCATATCAGCTTCCTCCTGCAGGTCTGATGGACTGGGGTGCTGTGAAGTCATCCTTGTGCTGTCACCATTTGCCAGGTCACTGTTCAGTCAATTCTGTGTCACTCTTGCTACACAAAGTACTGTGACACAGTGTTCTACTGCTGTCATTTTAGTCATAACTCATTAATAAATTGGCACCTATCCAATCTAATCCTCATATTCCTTACAGGGTGTAGGCAACAAACCCAGAACAAAATGTGATACTGAGGGAGTTTCTGCTTCTTGAGAAACTCTTTGTCCTTAGTACCCACCAGTGACTCTGAGTTTTGTTATCAAACCAAAATCCACATTGGAAAATTCACGGTGACACATTCCACAGTATATTTGTGCTCTTCTGAGCATACAATAATCCCACTGATATCATTTGTACAATTAAATAATGTTAAAAATCTATCAAAGCAACCAAATTCAATGGGTAAAACTTCATGTAAGCAACATTCTTCTTTATTAAGAATTATGCTTAAATTCCTTGCTAACCAGTTTTTTTTCCCCTTCCTTACTGTTACTTTGAGCACATTTTCTTTTTCCCAAGTCTCAATTGTACTTGCTTTCCCTCACTTTCTTTCTTTTATTAGCTTTGCTCTTCTATAGAAGATAATAAGACTTTCATGCGGAAAAGCAGTAACTTCACTGAAATTAGACCATTGGCCACTTTCCCTTACTCAAGGTATTAGAAGGGCACATTCCCAAATCTTAAAGCATTAGGTCCAAAAGGAGAAAATGTCGGGCAGAGAACTGAATCCCTATCACTGAAAAAAGAAACGGGCTTGCATTTGTAGTGAACAATGAATGAGAAGGTGTCTCTTTCTCCTTACTTATGATCAGGATAGTTTCATCTCCATAGGTCATTTTGCTTGCTGAAAAGTGCTTGTTCTGTGTGCCTTTTATGCATGACTTAATTCTTATTCCCAGTTCATGCAGCATCTCCACCTTTCCCTCCCTGACTGGTGCACAACAGAGGGGTATTCATCTCTACCTGTCTGGGAGAACATGGGAGAAGATCTGGATACACAGCACCATGTAGAAACAGTGGTGAAGGTTATGGAATCACAGAAGGAAAAAGATGGAGTTTTCTGGCCACATAGATCCAACATAGATGTCTTAAGAGGGGAAATTATAGAATCATAGAAAATTAGGATTAGAAGGGACCTCAGGAGGTCATCTAGTCCAATCCCCTGCTCAAAACAGGACCATCCTCAACTAGATCATCGCAGTCAAGACTTTGTCTAGCCAGGTCTTAAAACCTACAAGGATGAAGAGTCCATAACCTCTCTAGGTAACCTGTTCCAGTATTTTACTACCCTTCTAGTGAGAAAAGTCATCCAAATATCTAACCTAAACTTCCCTTGCTGCAACTTGAGATCACTTGTTTTGTCATCTGTCACCACTGAGAACTGTCTAGCCTCCATCCTCTTTGGAACCACCCTTCAGGTAGTTGAAGGTTGCTATTAAATCCCCTCTTAGTCTTCTCTTCTTCAGACTAAATAAGCCCAGTTCCCTCACCATCCCCTCATAAGTCACGAGTTCTATCCCTCTCAACATTTTCATTGCCCTCTGGACTTTCTCTGATTTGTCCACATCCTTTCTGTAGTGGGGGTGAGTCTCACCAGTGCTGAAGAGAGGGTTGCTTTCCTTGATCTTCTGGCAACACTCCTACCAATGCAGCCCAGTATGCCATTAGCCTTCTGGGTAACAAGGGCACATTGCTGGCTCATATTCAATTTATTGTCCACTGTAACCCCTAGGTCCTTTTCTGCAGAGCTGCTGCCTATCCAGTCAGCCCTCAGCCTGTAGCCAGAGGGTAGGGCTAGGAGGCTTTTTTCAAACAGGTAGTGGAAGTTTCCCAATCACAAGCCCTGGTTCTCATGGGGGACTTCAAACACCCTGACATCTGCTGAGAGAGCAATACAGCAGTGCACAGGCTATCCAGGAAGTTTTTGGAGAGTGTTGGGGACAACTTCCTGGTGCAAGTGATGGAGTGGCCAACTAGGGACCGTGCTCTTCTTGACCTGCTGCTCATAAATAGGGAAGAATTGGTGGGGAATGTAGTAATAGATGGCAACTTGGGCAGCAGCAACCACAAGATAATTGAGTTCAGGATCCTGAGCAAGGGAAGGATAGAGAGCAGCAGAGTAAGGTCCCTGGACTTCAGAAAAGCAGACTTTGACTCACTCAGGGATCTCATGGGCAGGATCCCCTTGGAAGCCAATCATATAGCCAGGGTCTGCAGGTAGGAGACATGGAAAGCCAAGGCAGGCATGGAGATCAAGTTGGCAGCCAGAGAAGGATCCAGGGAAATACAGACTGGTCAGCCTCACCTCAGTCCCTGGAAAAATTATGGGGCAGATCTTCAAGGAATATATTTTTAAGCACTTGGAAGAGAAAAAGGTGGTTAGGAACAGTCATCAGATTCACCAAGGGCAAATCATGCCTGACCAACCTGATTGTCTTGATGAGATGAATGGCTCTGTGGATGCAAGGAGACCAGTGGATGTGGTATACCTTGATTTTACCAAGTCTTTTGATATGGTCTCTCTCAAAATTCTTGCAGGCAAGCTAAGGAAGTATGGGCTAGATGAATGGACTGTAAGGTGGACAGAAAACTGGCTGGAACATCAGGCTCAGAGAGTAGTAATCAGTGGCTTGATGTCTAGTTGGCAGCCAGTATCAAGTGGTGTGCCCCAGGGGTCGGTCCTGGGGCTAATTTTGTTCAATATCTTTGTCAACGACCTGGAAGGTGGCATAGAGTGCACCATCAGCAAGTTTGGAGATGACACCAAGCTCGGGGGAGTTATAGAAATGCTGGAGGGTAGGATTCAGAGTGACCTACAAGGTGTGGGCTGACTCCTTCATGTTGTGGTTTAAGATAAGATAGGATTTTATCCAACTTAAAATATTGCTATTTGATTCCATGTATCTATGGAATCATGTACATGGCTATACAAGGGCTTTAACCAGAAATGATTGAAATTTATTCAATAATAATTTATTTGAAAAGTAAAATAATAAGTCAAATAAGTCAAATAATAATTTTATTGAAAAGTAGGGTTTCCATGACAATGACATTCTGTGAAGGGATATTTAATTTTATTTGATTTTTTTAATAACACTTTGAACTTAATTTCTAGTGGGAAAAATGGAAAATAGTAATAAGAGAAAAAGTGGGAGAAAAGTCATATTTCTGACTTTCTAAACTTTTTCTTCTACTAGAAAAAAGTGGAAATAAATACAAAGTGAGGTAAAATGGAGATTTTCCTAATGAAAAGAAACAAAGTGTTTCAGACCTTTTCATTGAAAAAAAAAAATACATTTTTGCATTCAACATAACCAGCCTTTCCCCACCAGCTCTGGCACGTATCTTAGAGGGTTATAAAAGCAGCCAAATAATGGTTGATAATTTGTCAGTGTCACTATAACCAGAAGCTGAGCTCAGAATATCAGCAGTATGTATTTTAGTGTATGATTCTCTTTATTTTTTCTGTTAATAATAAAAAGTAATTTTCTTATTGAAAATTCAGCTTTTCTCTAAGTCTTTAGAACATGGAAGACCAGAACAATGAGGAAATGAGAAATTAATTGTTGTGTTCTTTTACCTGAGTTTGCCAGAGGCGCTCACATCTTCTAGCTGGACAACAACCATACCCTCCAGGAGACCCAAGCTCTCTGCTTGGTTGCATTGCAGTTGCTGCTGCCTGCTCCTAGCCAAAGGAAAATCTGCTTGTAGTATTTCTAGGAAACATTCAGATTCCTCAGTTGGGTTTTCTGGTGATACAATTGGCTTCTAGGATGTTTGGAAGTTTTGTATCAGCAAAGCAAATTCTATTTTCAGTTACACCTAGAGACATCCTTTGAAGTTAGTATGGTAGTAAACCAGAGACCAACATTCGGCCTACTGTGGATCTGTATTTTTATATAAGCTTTTAGAATAAGAACTTGTCTCAATTAATTCACAATTACAGTATGTTTATTTTAGGCACAAACTAAGTAAGCCACAATTGAGGGCTTCACATTGAGGGGCCTCTAAATACAAAAAAATAATACAGTAAAACCTCACAAATCCAGCATGCTCAGGACTAAGCACATGCCAGAAATTTGAAAATGCCAGTTTTTTAAAACCGGCACTGCACTTGGTTGCGGAGATGGGGAGGGGCAGAGCGGGGTAGCGGTTGCCACTCTTGGAGTACCAGCTGCATGCAGCGCAGTGGTGTGGGGTGCTTAATGGAGGTGGCAGCAGCCACATGTAAGCTTCCCCTACCACTTCCAGGATGGTGGGGCAGAGCAGTGGCCGGTCCCAAAGTGGCAGGGGAAGTGCCAGATTTTTTTGGTAATGCTATGGGACCTCTTAAGCTTGACATAGCTTAGGGCCCCAGCATATCACAATCGAGACCGGCTAAACGAGCATCCCATTGTGCTCATTTGAGCCCAATAGTCTCCTGCCCATGGCAGGGGACTGGACTTGATGATCTTACAGGTCTCTTCTGGTCCTTTGATTCTATGATTCTAAGTCAGTTTGAGGGGGGGAGGAGTTGAGGAGAGCTGGCTGTACTTCAAAAAAGACTTACTAAGAGTGCAGGAACAAGCCATCCCAATGTGCAGAAAGACTAGCATGTATGGCAGAAGACCAGCTTGGCTTAGTAGGGAACTCTTCAGTAAACTAAATCACAAAAAGGAAGCTTATAAGAAGTGGAAGCTTGGACAAACAACTAGGGAGGAGTATAAGACTATTGCTCAGGCATGCAGGAGTGAAGTCAGGAAGGCCAAAGTGTAATAGCAAGGGATGTGAAGGGTAAAAGGAAGTGTTTCTACAAGTATATCAGTAACAAGAGGAAGATCAGGGAAAGTGTGGGTCCCTTACTGAATGGGGGAGGCAACCTAGTGACAGAGGATTCAGAAAAGTAGTCAATGCCTTTTTTCACCTCAGTCTTCACAAGGTCAGCTCCCAGACTACTGCACCTGGCAGCACAGTTTGGGGAGGAGGTGAGAAGCCAAAGGTGGTGAAAGAACAGGTTAGGGACTATTTAGAAAATCTGGACATATAAAAGTCCATGGGGCTGGACAGGATATATGAAAAGGTGCTGAGGAAGTTGGCTGATGTGATTGCAGAGCCGCTGGCCATCATCTTTGAAAACCCATGGTACTCAGAAGAGTTCACAGACTATTGGAAAAGGGCAAACATAGTGCTCATATTTAAGAAAGGTAATCTGTTTTGGAGTTTCAATGCTGTTTCGGTGATTCAGCCATAGGCTACAATGGGGAATCGCTAAAATGCCTAGAACTTGGCCATTTCTTGCCTGTTTCAGATGACAATTGCAGGGATGGTAGCCCATTCTGAGGGCATGACGGCTACTAGGTTTCAAGGAGCTAGGTGCAGGGAGTTCTGTGAAACTGCACCTCAAACTGTTCAAAGCAAAACTTGTATCAATTAGCAGCAGCAGCAGCATGCTGTCATCCCGCACACAGATCTGGCAGGGCTGTGCCAGACTCCTCCCAGGGGGTGTGGGGCCCCGGATCTCCACTGCTGGCTGAGGCCAGCTCCAGCACTGGGTTCTTTCTGGCGCTTGGCATGGATCATGCCAAGCAGACTCTGGTGCTGGCACTGGCCCCAGCCAGCACCGGCAGCATGCTATCATTCCATGAACAGATCTGGGGGTCTGCACCCCACTAGAGGGATGCAGGGCTGTGCCAGACTCTTCCTGTGGGGTGCGGGCCCCCTCATCTGCACACAGGATGACAAATGGCTGCTGTCCATCTCCCAAAGCCCTGGGATTGGAAGGAACTTCAGGGATAGATTGCAGACACTGACCAGGTACAGGTGTTAATATTGGAGCAGTCCTTCCCCCTACCCTCTTCCCCCTCCCTCTTCTTAGTTTTTCTTTCCCTGCAAGCTCGGCTCCAAAACTCCAAAATTTTCTGAAACATCTCTGAAATGTTTTGGATGGTTTCATTTCATTTCGGAGATGTTTTAGACCCTTCCGTTTCATTTCAGATTTGGTGTTTCGAGCACCAAAATGGGACGAAACACCTCCAAAACAGAACGGCTGCCGAAGTTTCACACAGCCCTAATGTTCATACAAGATTGAGTAGCTTTAGGCAAGTTATAGTAGATGATTAAACATAGTGAGGCCAAATTTTATCCAAAGTATTATTTAAATCCTTTGTTGAAGTGTCTGTTTCAAAGCATTTCTATTTATTGTTTTTTAAACTCATGTCTTTATACTGAGTCTAGGAACACTATTAAGTTAACAGCATTAATATTATGCTAAACAAATGACTGCCAATAGTACTGCTCTATTTTATGGGCCACTTTATTTATTTGAATGATTTTTTCCAACTGCAGTTCTGAGTGGTGCTGTTGAGTGGTGAACATATGTCTAAAAATAATAAAACTAGTCTTATATAAATTAGAGTCAGGTGCCAACAATTACATCACTACGAGACAGTACTCAGATCAAAGAAGTGGCAAACTTGAAGTGACCCATCATTAGAATTCACTTAGACACAGGCTAAACATGAATAATTGGCTGCATTATTATTACTGCACTGTAGTTTTTTAGTACCTTACATTTTTATGGGGATTGATACAAGAATAAGCAGTGAACCCAAGCAAGGAAAATGAATATACAACAATAATACTGAGCTGTTGAGTACCATGATTTTACTGCACTGAAATCATATATGCCAAGACAGTTAAGAGATAATATTATTTTCTTTAATCTAAAAAAAATCTTTCATCATTGAAAAAGTGACCGTTTCTGTATCATTTCCATATAATTGTAATCATCTACCTTTTTATGTTTACTTTGTATACATTTATAAAACTGTATGGTATTGACTTGGTGTCTGACAAATCTTTCAACAAGACTATCACACACATTTTAAATACACTGATCCTTCTGATATTACAGTACTTGCATGGGAGTAGGTATGAAGAATTATCATAACATAATAATTAAGCCAGTAACTTAACTGCTTTAGGTGGAAAACAGAAGGGACTTAAGTAACAGCAGTGCCCAAAGCCCCAGCAATGTCAAGGAAATATAATCATATGATCCCCATAAAAGATCCACCTTCCCTGCTGTAGAGAAAAATGCAATTTCCCCCTAGAATCTATGGTAATCTGACCTGTGGAAAAATCCTTTCCTGAACTGGGGTTCTGGTGATCAGTTTTACCCCGGGCAAAACTGACCAGATAGACATCTAAGAAAGAAGGTACTCCTTGCCACCTCAGGGCATTGGTTCACTGTTTGCCCTTACCCCTTTTGGCCAAATAGTCAATCTGTGATGCCTCAGAGGAAGTTAAGACAACAAAAACCCCACAGAGCAATTGCACTTTAAAGGGGAAGAAATTGGTTTGGATGATTGGTTGCGTCTCTGAAGCAGGAAATTTGATTAGTTATCGTCATAATGCTGAGATGCATCATGAGCATGTTGAGAACTACATAATTTCCAGTTCTTGGCAAGGCTGATGAAGGAAGGGAATGGACAGAGGGATTGATAGATTTATCAATTCGAAGGCCAGCAGACTGCTATGACCATGCACATACAATCCCCTAAGGGCCATAGAATTTCTGCCAGAAAATGGGCTAAAGCATATCTTTTACAGAGATAGCTAAACCAATTTTAAAGATTCCAGGTGAGGATGAGTCTACCATTTTCTCTTGGTAATTCTCTCCCTGGGAAATTTCATCATATTTCAAGGTTGACCTGCTCTAACTTCAACTCCACCTTTGTCACATCATCAAAACAAAAAAGCTTACATCTGCCTTTTCATGTGTAAAAACCTATGATATAAATGGGCATATAATAAAGACTCAGATTTGATCTAGGATCTCGATGTTAGAAGGCATTAATAATTACCACTTAGGCTCCAATCTTACAAACAGTTCTGAATGTGTTTAACTTCAGGCATGCCTATAGTTCAGGGACAGGCACAATATGGCCTGCAGGATGGATGCAGCCCACCAGGCAATTTCATCCAGTCTGCAGGTGCCCACCAATTAATTGTACCTCACCCATTTGGCATGCTTCACTCCCACCCTCCTGCATGGGAAGGCACTGGCTCCAGTCAGCATGCACAGCATCAAAGTGGGACCTTTGCTGCCACTGCTGCAGCCAGTGGGGACCTGCTCAGTTTACCTAGCCTCTAGCATCTCTTCCTCATGTCCCTGCTACAGTGCTCACTCCAGACACCAGGTAGGGAGGCTGCAGATGGACAGAAACATGGAGCGCGGGGCTGGGGCTGGCAGGAGCATGGAGACTGGGGCCCACGCCCAGTGGGGCTGAAAAAGTGCAGAACTTGGGCGGACAGGGTGTGGGTGTGTGTAGGGTTTATGGGGTGTGAGAGAGGGTGGGGGGGTGTTGGAACCCTCCCATGGTGCACAGCCCCTGCTGGTGGTGGCAACAGCAGCAGGCCCTCAGGGTGTTCATGGCCTGTGCCAGAAGTGGCAGGGAGCCCCGGTCCCTGCTTCTCAGAGGAGTCTTGTGAGCTGAACATGGTGGCAGGGAGTGGGGACGGCAGCCAGCTCCATCATGTGGGGCTTTCCCCCCAGTGGCGCACAAGTCCGCGGAGCTGCATGTGAGACCTGCACAATAGAGGAAGGCAGCTTGACTCCACTCTTCAGCAGCACGTGGAGCTCCCAGAACAGGCTGGACCCATGCACTACCTGGCAGCTGCACCTGCATAGACCATGAGCACCCCGAGGGCCTCCCACTTGATGCTGCTGCTGCTACCAGCAAGGGCTGTGTGTCATGGGAGGCTGTGGAGGGGGTCCCCACACCCCCCATCTTCCTTTTCACCCCACCAACCACATGTATACCCATACCCTGCCTGCACACACCTACACCCCCAACATACCCTATACTCACATGATTACTGGCCCTTGTGATAGACCATACGGGGCGAGATTGAGTGAGCTGAATCTCTTCAGCCTTCACAAGAGATGGCTGAGGGGAGATCTTGTGGCCGCCTATAAATTTATTGAGGGGGGGTCAATGGGGAATAGGGGATGCACTGTTTACTAAGGTGTCCCAGGGAATGACTAGGAATAATGGGTGTAAACTGGTTGAGGGTGGATTTAGGTTACATATTAGGAAGAAATTTTTCACAGTAAGGGTGGCCAGGATTTGGAATGGGCTTCCAAGAGAGGTAGTGCTGTCATGTAGCTTGGAGGCCTTCAAGAAGAGGCTAGATAGTCACCTGGCTGGGGTCATCTGACCTTGGTCCTCTTTCCTTCCAGGGGCAGGGGGTCAGACACGATGATCCATTGTGGTCCCTTCCGACGCTACAATCTATGAATCCCACTACACACACAGCCCTCCCACACACACAATACATGAATCCCACCACCTCACAACCCTCCCACACACACCCACCTACACACACCATACATATATACTCACTGACCCAAACCACACCCCACACACTCCCTCACATACAGTGTTGTGAGAGAAACTTACCAGAGTCAGGAGGGAGGCAGCAGGACACCACACCAGCAGCTGATCGTGGCTGGAGCCACTGCAGTCAAAGATCAAAGGAAAAACCCGCGGTGGAACCAGGAAGAACCAGGAATGGCTCCCACGTCTGCCTGGGCATGCTTTATAAAAGCATGCTGAGGGTGATTGGCTGGGCAAGCAGCCAACGCCAGCAGAAAAGACCCACCTGGAAGGAAGCCAGGGGAACTGGAAACAGCGTCCCTGGCCGGCCCAGAGGGGCCAGAGCATCCAGATGTTCTGGAGGAGGAGGCTTGGTGGCTCCCTCGGAAGGGAAGCACAAAGGGAATGCTGGACCAGCAAGGGCCCAAGGAGTCGCTGATGGACCTGGTGTGGACCAGGGCCAGCAGCCACAGCTACTGGGACACCAGTGAACACAACGAAGATAGGACCCTGACCCGAATGAGAGGTGGCAGGTACTGAACTCAGGGGGCCAACGATGCATCAAGGGGGGCTGGAGCCCGGGTAGAGCCCGGCTCCACGTAAGCTGAAGAGCAAAGAGGGGCTGCAGAGAGTGCTTGGTATTAGCTTCACCAGTGGCTAATGACTGCAGCCCCTAAGGGACCAAGCACCAGGGTGGACCAGGGAATCAGCCCCAATGGGCAACACCACAGTTGGCATTAGGCGGGGTGTAGGGGAGGTGGAGCCCCAAGAAGAGACAGTTGCGAGGATGGCCAAGGGAAAGTACCGGGGGGCAGAACCAGACATCATCCTCCTGATTGGAAACTACTTATCATCAAAGACATGGCAGACGAGGCCCCTGGGGATCTGACCCAAGGCCACTCCCAATAGCCTGGCCGTGCAGCCCAAGAAGGCATGGCCAGGTTTGTGATGAACCTAGACGTGTGATGCTCGGGAGAAAGGCACAGGAGGTTACAAATATACAAGAATAAGACTATTTTGGGGCTATTATGCAATCACCTTTATATAGACAATGCAAACACACATAAATTAGGACAAAAATATTTTTGAAATTCAAGTACATTATAGTACAGGTTTGACTTTTAGTATATGATTTGGTTTTTCTCCCATTCCAAGATGACATCCCCCTCCCACCCCTACAAAAGGAGTACTTCTGGGGGAAATGAGAGAGATGTCCTTTAGCAAAGGTCAGGGGTTAGCGGGTAGCACATCTGGTCTCAAGATAGCTACCAGGGGGCAGGGCACCCAGGTGTGGGGCTACCACTGTGGCCTTCAACATCTCACCAAAACTCATAAAATGTCCCGCCAGCCAAAATAATTGCCCACTCCTGCTATATTCTGATTCAATTCAATGGCATGACTTGCATGTTAAGTATCTATTCTGATAATATGGGTCTGGGGCCATACCTAGTCTGGACCCATCCAGCAAGGTGCTGGACACTCTTGACTTTTATTGACAATGAAAATGAAAGCACTTAGCTTCACCTAAAATCAGCTTTATCTTGGCAACAAATAAATTCTGGTTTTTGGTTGCCAAGGAATTATGTATAGGGATACACTTAATTGGCAGGTTTGATTAAACACATTTACCACAGTTATTGCAATTCCACACACAGGCATTTTCTTCAGATTAAGAAAATTAAAAATAGGAAACTACCCGCTGCCCCCCCCCCAAAAAAATAAAAGAAAACTACAGTAATATTTTTTGTTAAAAATTAAATTTGTGTTTTAAATTATTATCTTATATGGAGCAAACCATGCATGCAAACCCTGGCTAGTATCATTGTCTCCTAGGGTCACAACAGCTATTTGGACATCCCTGTTGTTATATTCCATGGAGAAAGTACCGGTTATCAGATTTTAGTCATTTTGTTTGCCTTTGAAAAATTGTTAAAGAGGGAAAAGCCCTCTGAAGTACAGTCTTCAGAAAATGATTAATCACTCAAACTAGCCAAAAAAGATTTTCACTGTCAGGTAAGACATGAAATAGTTTGCTGTGAGTGAGAATTTAGTCACAGCTTTTTTCATCTATTTGACAGGGAAAAGGAAATAAGCTTCATCCACCAGAATGTTATGAGCATGGTCTCCAACTGGTATAAATCAGTCCGGTTACACCGAGATTAACAAGCAGTTTATATTAATTGACAGTACTGCATCCCCCAGAAGTACAAGGAAGCTGAAGGGGACCAGAATCAGTCCTGAAGTGTTGTATAAATAGTAGTGTAACTGGGGTAGGGCAAGTGGGGCATCAGTCCCGGGTGCCGATTGGGAGGTTGTCAGAAGGGTAGCCCCTGGCTGCCCATGCCACACCCGAGCAGCAGCACCCAGGGTCTTTGAGTATATGAAATCAGGTATAACTCTCTGATACTCATACAAAGGGGATGTAACCTCTGGGCACTAGCCCCAGGTGCTGATGCTGGATGGGGGTTCAAAAGTAGCAACAGCTGTGCTGCTGGTCCAGTCACCACTACTGATGCTGCCCCATGTGCAGCTGCCACCCAAGACACTGAAGCACCCAGTTACACCCATGGCACCTACCCATACTGCTTTTTGGCATCTTGACCCAGGGCATCAACATTGCAAATTGCACTACTGTGTAAAAAGCTTTTGGATCCTGTAGATGAAAGGTGCTAAATGAAGGTATGGCATGTTTGAAAGTTCTGAGAAATAATGCATAGGATTTTAAAGTGGTTTATTCACTTAGGAGCAGAAGTGTCCAAAAGATTTGGAGTGTCCCAGACAGTCACAGTATTCCCTCTTGTTTTATTATATTCATACTTTTAACTCAAGTTCTGTTCCTCAGACAAAGAGGGCAAAGACAACAGGATGTCTCTGCAAGGGCACCTTCTCTCAAAATCCAGCTAGAACAGCTAGTGTCCAGAGACTTTGAAGTATGAGGTGAAGCCCTGACTAGCCCCCAAACAGTTTTGGCAATGGCTTTGGACACGGGTTCAGCATGTCATTTTACCACAAGTCTCAGATAGGGATATCCCTTCTTGTTGCCAACAGGGAATTCATCTTAATGTTTTGTATGGGGTAAATAGATTTTATTTAGGAAATAGATTAACGCTCCCTACTTCTTAACAAACTGAAAGCCCCATATAATGCCCTATCATCAGCTAATGTGAAGTCCTGTTAGTTTGAACCATTTTGTAGAATGCTTCATATCCAGTATTTCTATAATTCAGTAATGCATTCGATTACTTCCTTCACTGTAATAGAATTATTTTTGTTCCCAGAAGTGGTGTTACTTAATTATATTAGGCAGGTCACTGAATGCAAGGAGAGCAACCATATTAAACATTAGATGGATCTAGAATCTTAAATGGAGTTCTGACCTTGAAACTCAGGGATGGACCCATCCTCTTCTAAACCCTGACTAGGATGTTTAACATCTTGCAGGAACCCAATATATAACTGCTCAAAGTAACCTACATTATTCTGGTAGACCTTACCAGCTGACATTTTCTGTTGTGGCCTAAAAGTTCCATATAACTGCTGAAAAAAATCAGCACATATAAAAAAGTTTACAAAGAAAAAACAATAGCAAACAGCAAACTGGCTCCCCACAATAGAGTTGAATTCACTGCAGCAGTCCTTTCCTTTTCCTAAATTCTGGCATTAACTTTTATAAATATGTTTTCAGTTTGGCAGCAAGCCATGATATTATTGCTTTATATTCCTAGTCAATGTTACTCCAAGTGTAAAATAAATTATGTGAGCTATTTAAGAAACATTGTTGTAGTAAAATGTTACAATAGATAATGCAGCAAATTCCCCCCATTTTAATTGTCCAAATCAGACTTGGCATAAAAATACGGGGAGAGTTAACTACTCATAAATATGAAAACCTTTCCCAGGAATAGAAGTGTTAGGATTTAGGGTCTGAAAGCCTAAATACGCTTTAAGTCTGTCAGAAGAAGAAAGTTAAATGCAGATCTGTGAGAGCTTATGGAAACTGTCTGGCAACCATGCTCTTTTTCTCTCATAAAAAAGCAATAAAAAATAGAACTCACCAGTTTCCTGACCATGAGGAAAATGTAATTGAAGTTAATAGAAAATGTAAACCAGTAAATGGCTATAGTCCCCTGAAACTATAAAAAGATAGCAGTGGAAGGAGAATTCATTGTTTCTTAACTGATCTGTGGAACTTCTTCCTCCTTCTATGCCATACCTGTCTATAACACCTTCTGCAATTAGATCATCTTATATCAACTTTGATTATTAGGAAAAAAAGATTTGATTCGCAATTTTTTTAGCTCACCGGCAACTTAGAATGAGCAGTGAATTAGCCTCAACAGTCACTTGAGGGGGAGATCAGAGAAAAAGATGTCCCCTGCCATGAATGTGTAAGAGCCAGAGCTGTTGCTGTCACTTTCTCATGATTGCAACATGTCTGTAAGTTTGTTCCTGTAGATAAGATCAAAAAAAGAAATAATAGGAAGGAAAAATAGAGATTTTTTTTAGTGGAAAATGGGAAAAATCATTATATACCTACTATTAATTCATACTGGATGTGCCTACACATGCATTTATGCCAACTTAAATTTACTGAGCAGTAAATAACTGTGCAGTAAGTGGGAATAGGCCAGGGTCTACATGTGCAGGTGATCTGGGTCTAAATTTAGTCCCAGGTCAGAGCAGCCTGCCTTGTCCCCTTGTGGCCACAGGGGGGAGCTCCAGCCTCCAGCCACATGACTGCCAGGCCTTGGGACTAACTTTAGTCTCAAATTGAAGCCAGAGCCAGCTTTAGTCCCAAGTTGAAGCAAGGAGAGGTAGCCAGCCAGGACTGGGAGCAATTTGCTTCTAGTCAGCCATCTATCTACCTGTGCACTACTGAGCAGTAGCTGCTGCATGGTAAATCTACTACCTGTATTTACAGATAGTAGAACACCGTGCAATAGCCTATTTTACTGTGCAGTAGTTACTGTACACAGTTACATCGTGATACTTTATGGCACCATAGATTAGTCTACCATGTAGTAAAGCATCCCATGTAGATGTGTCCAGTGTAGAGCAAATTCACAGTCAGATGCCCACGGCACTTCTTTTTGTCTAAACATACCTTTTCTTGTAAGAAGAATGCTCTAATAATATTTTAGCTCTTCCTTTAAAATCCGTTATTAGGTTGGTAGTTTTAGTCTATACTGATCTGACAGCAATGCAATTAAATGAGAGCACAGCACTGAAAACTGAAAGACCAGATTGCTTATTTAACATGAGGGGACACTTGGGTCCCTGAATTGCGATCTGACAGATTGCATTCCCTATCTTACCTGGCTGTTGTAGTACAAAGCTGTCATCTCCCATCTCTACCTAAGGGGAGGCAGACACCTCTTTTCTCCTTCATGGCTATGAGAAGGAAGAGAGCCATATTAGTTCTTATTTTCAATTCACCCTGTGAGGCTGAAGAGGGAGGAACAACATGTTCGTATCGTCTTCTTTCCCGGTATCACTAGGACAGTCTTCTCATGTCTCTCAGTTGTCAGTAGGGAAGAGATCAAAGGTGTTCTGACAAGTTCTGTCTATTGAACATTCCATTATCTCTGCTTGTTCACAAATTTTCTGGAATAAACAACACCCATAAGCTTCCTCAGATGTAGGGTTGCAAAAATCTTTTACTTAATTAAGAAAAAGCAATCCAAAATGCAACATTTTGAAGCAATCATATTGATATGGGACCTTTTATGCAGGAGTTTGACTTCACAACTCAGTGAATGGAGTACCCTCAACCCTGCATTCTTTGTAGCTTGTATTCCTATAACAGAGGTAGCAAACAGATATCTGTAACAGAAATTAACTAGGTAAATGAAATAAAACTGAATAAATTGCTGAGGTAGCAAAATTAGTTGAGCTGGAAACATTTTAAAATTATTCTCCCTAGCTCCTGTCATATGGGAATTCAGGGGATTATCAAAATGTACACAAACTTCTGATTTATTTTATGCTCAATGGTGTCTGTCTGTAGGAACAATTTGCTCTCAGTCACCATGTTAGAATTGCTCCTTTTGAGGTGCAGGTCACCTAAGTGAGGGACAGACATTACACATAAACCAGTCAGGTTAACTAATCAGAAACTGCTTTAAATCTGCAACAGAACAGCTGTTCAGTGCACATAAACCAGTTTGAAAATGGCTGAAATGGGTTTGAGATAAACCTGGTTGAATGTAGTATCAGACTTAACTGATTTGTGTCAAATCGGTTTATGCAATGCCTGTCCCAGATCACTTGCTGGTTTAAGGTAAACCAGACTCCCCCAGCATCCTGGCATGCTCTCTGGGCTGGGTGGGGCTGTCTGCTGTAGCAGAGCAGGGTTGGCCCCCGGCCCCTCTTCTTCCTAGCCAGAGCACTATCACAGCTCCAGCTGGCTGAGGGACTGCAGCAGCTGCCAGACTTCCCCCACATGCTCACACCCCTCCCCACTGGCTACTCAAGCAGGGATCCCCCCCTCCCACCCTTCTCCAATGGCAGAGAACCCAGCACAGGGACCCGGCAACTGGCCATGCCCCTCCCCCATACTAGCTAATGCTGAGAGGTATCTATGTAGGTCTCCAATTTCACTGAAATAAAGGCAAATATCTAGTGGCTTGCAATGCAAATGCACCCTGCAGATAAGAAGAGCTTGATGGGCTGATAAACTGGTTGCAATCTGTCAGTCTTAAAGAAGGGACAGAAAGGTGTTAGAAATCACTTGGTTTGCAGACAGTCTGAAGAAGCATGGAGACAGAGATTGAACAGCTCAGTATCAACAGATGCAGGGTCTGGCAACACTCCCACCCCCTGAGCAGTGAGCGGGGAAAATCCTGGGACTGCAGGCAGGGTGGGGGTTAAAACCCATCCCTAATCAGAATGTTCTGCCAGGGCCTGGCCACATCCCCCCTTCCCCCCCACACACACAGTTCATTACTGTGGAAGGGAAGGGAGGGCTGCTCTAGTGCCCCTGGGCTTCTAGCCTGAGCCACTGCAGGCATGTGCCTGAACTTCCTCAGTTCAGAGAGAATGTCTGTGCAGTTGCAAATTGATTCAATCTAGCCAAGTTAGACTAATCTGCAAAGATTGAATCAATTCAGGCTTAGATTTTTTGAATGTCTGTCCCTAGCCCTAAGCTGCTTTTGTTCCTTCTGAAGCAGTTTGTTTTCCAATTAAAAAAAGGCAAACAACACTATGGGGCTGTACTGTTTTCAAACTGCTTTGATAAATAGCCTCAGCTCCTGCAACAAAACATAGCCATGGAGGCTGTTTAGTCCAGTTGACAAAGGACCAACTTAGGAGGCAGGAGACTTGGGTTCTGTTCCACTGCTGTCACTGACTCACTGAAGTACAGCCAAGCCACTTAAATTTCTCTGCTTTGTATTTCCAAATTTGATATCAATGTGGTTATGCTGAACATCTGTCTCATTAACTACGAACTCACTTATTGTGAACCACATGGGAAAAAAGGAGTCTGTAAGAGGATTCTATGCAATATTGCTGCCTCATCATCATGGATTCAGCTCCTCCGTGACAGGACTTAACATGTCCCAGCTGGGGGTAATGGAGAAAGGATCAAAGCAGGACAGGCAGCTGAGGGATCTCCATAGAAAGTTGATATGAACCCTACCTAATAGGTCTTGGTAGAATCCTTGAGAAGCTGAAGAGGGGAACGGGAGATGGCAACCCTGCAAAAAATAGCCCTGCTGCAGTGGAGTACCAGGAGAGTGTAGTGGATTGGTTACATACGGGTAACAACTTTGTTACATTAAAGAATAGTTACGGTTTACAGTCTACAAGAGTCTTGGATCAAATCAGTAAGAGTTACATGTAGAAGGAAAAATATTGTCAGAGTTACACTTAGACAACTTTTTACATCTACATATTCCAGACAGTGTTAATCCAATGAGTCTACTCAACTCTCTGGCAGACACAATATTATTTCAATACTGAGTGCAGCATAAGAATCTTAAGAGGATATTCTCACAACCTGTCAGCGGTGAGCTTTTCCACTTCTTATCTCATTTTATTCTCACTACATTAGTTTTAATTTCCTCATATGACTGGGTTTAGAGGGTAATGAGAGATTTTTTTTCCTCTACCATCTGAACAGCACTAACAAATATATATTTCATACATATATATGTGTGTTTATACACACATATACACACAGCTCATACACATGCATATACATACATGTATACATACATACATACATACATATGTGTGTGTGCAAAATATATATATAGTTTGACCTCGGTATTTTGCAGTGTTTTCTTCATGGTTTCTTGACCTGTTCAAATTTTTAGAGATTTTATGTGGGTTGACCATGAACCCTATTCTGTTTCAAGATTATATCCATGCAAATCCAATAACTTTAGTAGCAGTTGTAGGATGCACTAAAATAAAATTTGTACTTCTGCAGGTTGTGCATTATGAAAAAAAAACCTCTCATCATTCTAGGAAAAAAACCCTCCTATTAGAGCAATTACAAAAATAGACCTTGGTCAAAGCACAAGTGTTAAAACAGGCTGGTTTAGGAGAATGCTTTCTTTGGAGAGAAAAAACACGGATAGCAGAATGTTGTGAAATGCACCTAGGAATTCTGCAGTTTTCACAACATGGATAACCTCATGGCCTGACAAAATAATTTATACATTTTTTTTTAGCTGTCACACTGCAAACCCTTAGCCTTTTTTTAATTCTTCCCTATGACTTACGTTACTTGAACAACAGCACAAGTTCCTTCCTTTGAGCTAGGTAAAAGCAGCATGTCAGACTCTTTAAGCTGGAAAAACACATTTAAGAGTACCTCTGCTACACACTCCATCTCTTTCACACACATATGCACATTGAAATCATATGACTTCTCAGCAGTCCAATTACTGGCAGCCTTGGGTACTTTGGCAATACCTGCTGTGTCTGAAGGCTTCTTTCCCAGTTCTTCAATCCATCAATCTTGCTCCTGATAGCACAATGACATGTAGCTCTCTTTGGGCATCCAATCAGTCTGAAATGGTACATTTGTGAACAAGCTGAGCTTTTAAATGCAGGATCTAGAGAGATAGAACTGCACACAGAGCATCCTTAATTCACCAATTCTACTGCACATCCAATGTAAAACATCAGATACCCATTTTTCAGAGAACAACTCCCTGTACAATTAATTAAACCAGCCACATTTGAAATTATTATTTATGTTATTTCTTCATTTACATCACTATTATGCTGGAACAAATAAAATACCTATTCTTTCAAGGGCAGGGGAACACAGTTGAATATCAAAACCAAATTAAGACTTCTGTATATACCCTGAGCCTGCATTCTCTGAATAGTAAATAATGTCTGTTCTCTAGATGCCGGGATTACTGCTAGTGAATAAAGGACATGCTTCGAATTCAGTGTAAAACCCAGACTTTATACTGCTAAGTACTTTATACTAACTTACTAGTGTAAGAAATTAATGCTTTAATAACTCTTCAGCATTGTCAATAATAATGCTAACCAAGGAATTGGGCTCTTTAGCTCTTTCATTCATTTATACTGTTCTGTAAGAAACCCAAATCCACCTGGTATAACCCCACTGAAGTTGTGGACCAAATCCTGACCCTATGCTAACTGATTTGCACCACTCCAACAGAAACAGCATTTGCAGAAGCATTTTTATCAGGGCATCTGAGGATTCTTCCACATGTTGGAATCTCCATTTATTATAAAAATCAGCAAACGGAGCATTTAAGCGGCAGAAGCACAGTATGTTCCAGCAACCTCTGGCTTTGTGCTGATTCCTGAGGCTGCTGTATTTTGTACTGGTGATAGAACTTCCCCCCACAGCCTCGGGGCTGGCTTTATGTGCAGGTGACATGAAGTCCCATTTTACTCAACCTCCAAATCCTGTGTTAGTAGCTTTGTTGCCAAATCTGAAGGTCTGTAAGACCGTTTCTGCATTTTGCCATGACCAGTGTCACTTGAGACAGGATTCTAAGGATCATGTATCTCTTATTCAACAGTTATTTTCCCCTATAGAATCCTACTCTGTCTCCTCTTATTCTTCATCTGAAAAGTCAGGTAAGCACTGCCTTTGCTGACTAATACTCCAAGGCACCAACCAACACCAGCCAGGTCCCGAATACTTTCCAACTTGAGTCTGAACTAAAATTAGGATGGGTAATGATTGCACTGTAACTGGGTCTGTTATGATGCCTATTTGTTATGTAGGTACATAGTTCAGTTCACTAGACAAACGTGCTCTGCACATTCAGTTTACAGCAACAACAGACTTTTTAAGAAAAAAAAGCCTTTTTTGAGTCAGTGAAATTAAAAAATGAAACACAGCTTGGAGGAAAACCCAGATTTCTAATGGCATCATAGATAAGTTTATATGCTAATGAACGTTATACATAATAACTTTATAAATCCAGATCTTGAAAATCCGGCACTTTTTAAGCTTCCCCCTACACTCCCCCAGATGCAGAGGGGGAAGCTTGCTTGTATGTCCCCATCCAGCACGCTGCACCGCCGCTCCAGGACCAGCTGCCTTTTGCCCCTGCCTCCCCCCTGCCTGTCCCCGGATGCAGAGGGGGAAGCTTGCATGCGGTGGCTGCCATCCACCACCCTGCTCCATGTGCAGCTGCTGCTCTATCCCCCCTCCCCGCCCTAGCTCCACAGGAAGCCGCCACTCCAGTTTCAAAACAATGAAATTTTTAAATTTCTGACAAGTGCTTGGTCCCGAGCATGCTGGATTTATGAGGTTATACTGTATTATTTGCTCCTGTAGCAAACCCTGGGCCTTGTTTCATGTTGCACTGTGAGCCCACAAATATTGATTGGTGTTAGAGCCCTGTTACACATTAAATTTAGGTGGCTCCTGGAGCTCCTAACCTCTGGATTATCTTCACATTAACACCTTTAAGTGGTTTAAAGCACTTGTTATGCATCTAAAAGTTATACCACTGTAGGGCTTGATCTGAAGAATTATCTTTTGATCTGTAAAAGAAGGCTCTAAGACGGTTTCTTATGTTATATTACAGAATTTTTTTCAATTCATGAAATTTATACCCATAGAGTCCAAGCTTGTTTATAATATCTTGCTTTAGCCCTACAGTTTAATACATTACAATGAATATATTCACCAGAAAAAAAATACCGTGAGAAAATCCAACTTGATTCTATCAGATTAACCGTTTGTTACAGGAATGAACAGGTTACAGTATATTTGAATTTAGGATCAAATCCTGAGTTCAGTGGAATTACTCTCTGTTCAAATTGATGTAGCAGGAGATTAAAAATTGCCCTTTAAATTCAGTTGGAAAAAATTGTGTCAATGGGTTTTGGTTCAGGTCTCCAGCCTTTAATTTTAAGACGTAGTAGAAGACAAAAAAGGGTTGATTATTCCTAAAAGGTCAGAAGTGTTTTAAGGCTTTAAAATAAAACCTGTTATGCAAAAGTAATGGAAGAGTTAAATTCTTTCACACTGTCAACATAAAGTACTGAATTGCAATGCTGCTCAAGGTTTTTTAGTATCTATCAGTTGCAGAAGCATGTGAGTAATTGTGGTTTCCATTTGTTGATGCCACAGGTCTCACCCTGTCTTTCAGGCTCTACTTTTTCTTTCTCCTTCTCCCTTATAAAGGAAAGGCAAGAAAGTTTGTTTATATCAGAGGTGGGCAAAATCCAGCCCACAGACTGGATCTGGTCCATGGAGGGATTTTGCCTGGCCCTCAGTGTGGCAGCCAGATTCCATTTCCTGGCAGCCCCAGTACTGGCAGCTCCTTTGGCTGCTGCTGCCACTACCAGACCTGGCCCCACTGCCCAGGCACCCTGCCATGTCCTCCCTGCACCTGCCACTGGGGGCAAGATCCACACAGGTAGGACACATGGCCAGGTGAGAGTGATATGGGTGAGTGGGGCTGGAGAGACCCTAGTGTCTTGGACCAGTGACAGTGTGGAGCTAGCGCCAGGGGCAGAGCCAGGATCTGCTGCCCACACACCCCTGCAATGGGTGTAGGTTCCATGGGCAGGGGCATACAAGGAGCAGATCATAGCACTGCCCTGGCCCATCACTGTCACCACCTCAAGATCCTGGGGTCCCTCTGGCTCCACCTGCCCATCTTGCTCCAAATCACTGCTCCCCACAGATCCATAGCCCCATCCCAGTCACCCAGCCATGCCCCTAGCACACACAGGTCCCGCTCCCCAGCAGTGGGTGCAGGGTGGATGAGCCAGGATGCTCAGGCAGTGGAGTTAGGTATGGCAGCAGCAGTTGAAAGAGCCACTGGTGCCAGGGCTGCTGAGAAATGAAGTCCGGCCACTGTGCCAAAGGCAAGCTGGGCAAAATCCCTCCACAGGCTGAATCTGGCCCTTTTGCCCTCCCCTGGTTATATGGACTTAACAATTTTTGTACAATATTTTTTTCTGTCTCAGCCTTGCAATGAAGTTTCTCTCCCAGATCATCTGCATGGAAATAATATTGTCCTAGACACATGAAAGACAAGCTATAAGTGATGTGCTTTAATTAGGCTGCAACTTTATTAATTCAACTCACTCGGGAACTGCAGGCAATAACTGACATGATTCCTTCCTTAATTGTTTTCAGCTGGTGGAGGTCTAGTGTCAGCCCTCTACCCTTCCAACAGCTGGTTCCCAGCTGCCTGTAGGCATCCAACATCCTTTCTTTATATGAAGATTAAAGTGCTGGGGAAAGGCGATAGCTTTTCACTGTACCAGGCAGGAGAACCTGAACTTGCTCACTTCCCCTTCAGAGGACACTTTT